>NW_028121325.1:0-120000 GCF_965183815.1 Platalea leucorodia
CGTATGTAATGTTGAGAGTAATTTATTTCATATATACTATAGAATAAAAAAACCCCAGCTGGGGCATTTCCCTCCCCCCCGCTGCGTTTTTTTTCCCCCGGTCCCGGCTGCTCTGCGAGGCGATGATCATCGCCAAGGTTTGGGCGGAGGTCAGGCTCGGGCCGGGGTTTTCTCAGGCAGGGCGATTTTTTTTTTTTTTTTTTTTGAGGCCCTCGGGAACACCGTTCCCAGGGAGCGCCGCAGAGGCAGGGCGACGGTCCGTTGTGGCGTGCTGGTGGTGGAACGGATCGGCCGAGACCGAGGCGTGGTTTGGGTGGTAGCTGAATGAGCGGTGCGTTTGGAATGTATCTAACCTTTTATGATGGTGTGGGGGTGCTTTGTTTCTTTGCAGGTTCCAGGTGGAATTGAAATTTTTCCTTTGCAGACATGTAGAAATGAAAACAAAATGACAATTATGACAATTATCCCTGGGAGTCATAATTAATTTAAATTAAAAAAAAAATTACTCCCAGGGTAGGAGCTGGTTGCTACTGCTGCACCAGCCTTACCATTTTTTAATTTTTTTTTAGTTCATTTTTTTTATAGTGTTTGTTATTTGGTTTTTTTTTCCTTTGTACTATATAAATATGTATACAAATACATACATACACCCTCCCAGGTGGGAGGAAGCAATGATTAAACTAGTAACACCACATCTTCCTATAACAATTCATTCCTCCCACATGGAAGGGCAATTACCATCTTGTTATGAAACTGAATCAACTAATTATTCAAAGCAGTTACATTTCTCTGGCACCCCCTACAAAACAAAAGAAACAATAAACAACGAGAAATGCAAACACAATCATTCAAACAAAATTGTACACAGCACACAAAAGTGTAAAAAGCAAAACCCAGCGCGGCAAAAACCGAACTCGTCCAAAGCACCAAACTAGCCGACACAGTCCTCCCGGATGACAGAGAAGGTCCTCCAGAGCATAGAGATGAGCCAGAAAGTCCTCCCCGATGAGAAAGACTGTCCTTCAGACCATAGAGCTGCAAGGAGAAGTCCTCCCGGAGTATAGAGCGGCTCCGCAGACCATCGAGATGACAGCGAAAGTCGACCCAGACGATAGAGAAGGTCGTCCAGAGCATAGAGATGAAACCAGAGGTCCCCTGGATGATCCAGAAGGTCGCCGAGCGCCTCGAGATTAAACTGGCGGTCCCAGCCGGCGCATGCGCGGTGCGTCGGGGGCGGGCATGGGGCGGTGGGCGGAGGTTCCCCGCGCGGAGCGGAGCGGCGCGGTCGTTGGGCTGCGGCTGCAGGCAGCGAGGAGGTGAGCGGGGAAAGCCCCGAGGAGGACGGCGGTGCCTGCGGGGGAGCGGCCGGGCCGGCGGGAGGCACGGAGCGGGGAAGGTGCGGTGCCGTGTGGGAGCCGGCGGGCGGAGCTTCCTGGAGCCGGTCGGGGCCGGGGGCGCCGCGCCGCTCCGCTCGGGGGCCGGGCGGCGGGGGGGCGCCGAGCCGCGCCGCTCCGGGGCCGGGCGGCGGGGGGGGGCCGCGCCGCGCCGAGCCGCTCCGGGGCCGGGCGCCGAGCCGCGCCGCTCCGGGGCCGGGCGGCGGGGAGGCGCCGAGCCGCTCCGGGGCCGGGCGCCGAGCCGCGCCGCTCCGGGGCCGGGCGGCGGGGAGGCGCCGCGCCGCGCCGCGCCGCTCCGGGGCCGGGCGGCGGGGAGGCGCTGCGCCGCGCCGCTCCGGGGCCGGGCGGTGGGGGGGCGCCGGGTCGGCGCCGGTGGGGGGGCGCCGGCCGGAGCCGGTGGCGGGGGCTGCCCGGAGCCGTGCTGGGGGCTCGGCGGGGCTTCCACGTGCGGCGATGGCGTGGGGAACGGTGTCCCCGCAGGGTCAAAAGCAGGGAGGGCTGCGTCTCGCGGCATCTTGGAGCCCGGGGCTTTTGGTCGGCCACGTTGGTTCCCCGGGCCGTGCCGGCAGGTGTAGTTTCTATGGTCGTGGCTGCCGGGCAAACCGCTTCTCTTTTTGCCTCCTCCTTTCCAGTGTCACCTTCTGCGTCCCGTGCAGAAAATCCTGCGTGCTTGATTCCGCTCGCTGCTCAGGTAATGGCGCGTCTGGGGCTGCGGGAGCGGGGAGAAACACTTGCCGGTTCAAGGACGCCACGGGTGCGCCACATCAAAGCCAGAGGAAAGGCAAATCTGCTGCCCGTGCAGAAAAGCCGAGGACAAACTGCAGGTAAGAGAGCGCACCTCGTTCCTGCAGTGCTCCCTTGGGAGTTACGGATGTTTGCCTTCCAGGCAAAAGAACAGACTTTGCCTTAGGAGAAATGAAGAGCTGCCTGTTCCCTTCTTTAGGGTCCGGTGTTTCACTTCTGGTTAGTCGTGCTAATTGGATGGGCGAGCTGGAAATAGCCTTTTGTTTTGATACGCAGAAGTAAATTGTTAGTAATACGCGGTGTCAGTAGAGTTCATTTTTGAGCACCCAGGTGCCAGTGGAAACGTAAGGAATGAAGCTCGATGGGAACTGATACTTAAATTTAGTTTTCCGTGATTTTTCTCTGCCGTTCGGGCGTGGATGGCACGGTGTCCTGTGGCTCGGTCCACGTTCTGTTCCGTGGAGCCTTCGGTCTAGGACTTTGAAGTAAGGAAGTTTGTCCTTCCAGAAAAGGGCTAGTCGCTCCTAGGATTGAGGTGTGGACTTGCAGAGTCTCTTAGGCACGTGCTCGGAATTGGAGGCGAATTTCACTTGATGTTGCTGCTGTTTGTCTTCACTTTCCTTCCTTCCCCCACGGCTCCATCAGGAGCGGGAGCTCTGAATCATCATTTTGTTTTCAGTCTCAAACACGTTTTTTTACCCAAGGAGGTGCTACGTTTAGAAGTTAATGAGTTTTGTCACAAACGCGTCGGTCGATGCGATTGCGTTGCGATTGTTAAAACCCGCAAAATAACACCAGTCTTACGGATCTGGCCTATTTCTTCCGAACACGGATTCGTCACGTGCAAATCGGGATACAGGTCGTCTGCGCTTCGTGCTGAGACAGGGATGAGCTCCCAAAGGCAAAAAATACAAGGTCGTGGGGGTTGGTTTTGTTTGTATTTGGGGGCGGGGGGGGGGTGGATTTAAAAGAAAAAAAAGAGCGCAGTGTTGACTGGTGGCAGCCTGCAGGGCTCTTTTGCTGCCCGACCTCTCCTTTTCCTCTCTTGAACTCCTCTTTCGTGGCTGTAATTGTCGTTTGGAGAAGTTCAGAAGAGCGGTTCAGTGACTTGCCTGGGTCCGTGTGCCAGTAATACCGGGAAGGGAAGCGCTTGAACCGGTAGCAAATCAAGTTGGCTACAAGCAGAGGTTCTGAAGGAAGAACAACGATAACGGGAAGCAAATAGCAAGTTCCCAAAAAATGGGCGCGTGTCAAACGCATCCGAGTTTTACGGCCAAATGTTGTTTGGCAACATGTTCCAAACGGCTATTTTTTCCTTCCCTCGGTTGTAGTCTTTGCAAAACTTCACAAAACCAGGAAGCTTGGGACTCCTACCCAGCTTTATGCTACGGGTTTTTTTTTTTCCTCTCTCAGCAGAGTGTCAGCTGCCGCCGTTTCACCGTGGTCGCCCTTTCTTCTGCCGTGAAAGTGCAAGACGGACGGAAAGGCTCCATAGCGGTCTGCGAGTACAAGGTACGTCCGCGATGCGTGTCCGCGTTTTTCCTAAGGCGCTTGTAGTACGGACTTCAAAGTTAACGTCAAGAATGTGCCGGCTCTCCTTCCTTCTGTAGTTTTTCTAGGAACTGTTTTAACGCAGATACTAAAAGTCAAAGAAGGTCTGCGCTGGAGCGTGTTAACGCCTGTGCAAAGTCGGCTTCCCTCCGTTTATTTTGCCTTCCCGAAAGCGCAATCTTGTGTTTCTGTGCGCTTACTAGGAAAGGATATCGGGAAAACAATTTTATCCGAAAAGAGGAAAGGCAATGTTTGCAAGAGTTCAGAAGAAACAGGCTTTGTTTTTGTCATAAAAGCTGTGTGCTTTTTCAGTCAATAAGTTTTTAAAAAGGAGGATTTCAAAATACAAACCTGTATCTGCTGTATTATATAAACTATTAAAAAATAATTTTCTGTCTTTTTCCCTTTTTTCCGTCTCCGTTTTAGTTCACCCATGCGGGTTTTTAAATCACTTCCCGATGTTCTTAATCGCCGCTTCCTTTAAACACTTTCCTGACTCCTTTTCTCCTCTTTGCTGCTGCCTTTATTCCCCTGTATTTCTGTTTTAATTCTTTCTTGTCTTTCCTTAGGGCCCTCGTTTTTTGAATCTTCCTTCTCCGTCCCTCTAGTTCGCTGTCCTGTTTTTTAATTTTCCCATTTATTTCCCTAATCCCTGTGGCTTTTTCCATGTTCTAGGTTGACTTTTCCCCTGGGGGTTTAGCTGGGTTTAATTGTTTCTTCTCTTCCCTTAGTGTTCCCTCAGTGCCCTCGCTTTCTAAATTTTCCTTCCCCGATGGAGCTCCCTGTCGCTATTTATTAAGTTTTTTCCTTATTTCTTCCGTCGCCCTTGCTGTTCAAACGTCCTGCTTTCGGCTGGCAGAGAGTTAAGGTTCTTCCTAGTAGCTGGCACAGTGCTGCCGTTTGGATTTCGGATGAGCATCATGTTGGTAACGCGCTGACGTTTTGTTTGTCGCTAAGTAGCGCTGACACCACTCAAGGACCTTTCAGCTTCCCGTGCTCTGCCCGGTGCGCAAGAAGCTGGGAGGCGCCACAGGCAGCTCAGCTGCCCCAGACCGGCCGCAGCGCTATTCCCTACCGTGGGACGTCACGCTCGGTATGGAAACTGGGGGGGCGTTGGCCAGGAGTCAGCGATGGCAGCTCGGGGACGTGCTTGGCATCGGTCGGCGAGTGGTGAGCCCCTGTCTAGTGAAGCGCTTGCTTTGTATACTCTTATTGGTTTATTACTGCTACTACTGCTACTACTAGTGTTACTACTATTCTGTTGTCTTTTCCTTCAATTGTTAAACTGTTCTTACCTTAACCCCCGAGTTTTCTGACTTCGACCCTTGCAATTTTCTCCCGCGTAGCGGCTGCGTGGTGCTTGGCTGCTGGCTGGGGTTAAACCACGACAAAAGCTTCTGTCGACTTGTATTCCGTCTGCCGTTTCCATTTTTTAATTCTTCCTTGTCTCTATTAGTACCTTTGCTTTGTCCGTTTTCTTCCTACGTCTCTCTTTTAGTTCACTGTCCCTGTTTTTCATTTTTTTCTCTTTGTTGCCCTAATTCCCGTCACTCTTGAATTTTTTTTTGCTTTTATCCCGTTCCCTGTCTTTAGTTTTCAACGAGTTCTTCTCTTTCCTTAGGGTCCTCCCTTTTAACAGCCTCGGAGGGGGCGTAGCTTCCCGCTGAGGAGCGGTTGGAGGAGGCGAGGTGGTTGTCAGCCGGGTCATCATTTAATAGTAAAGTATGAAATGGCACGTTGATTAATCATTTACCTTTTGGTTTTGTGGGAGCTGTGCTGGCTGCCTTTAGAATCAGCTGAGAATTTGAGGTGAGCTGGGTTGTAGAGGGGAGGCACCCGGGGCTGGCTATTTCACCCGAGCGCCACGGGCACTTTGTGTCTCCTGGCATCCTAGGCGCACCGAGTGACAGTCGCAGCATCTTTCTTTAGAATAGGCGTGGAGCAGGTGAGCGGAGCGGTACGGTGCTTTTGAGGAGGAGGGTGTCGCAGAAGCGGTTGGCAGTAACCAGACCGATGCTGAATACCAGCGCTGTGTTTTAGTTTGTTAGTGGGTTGTGGGTTTGTGGGTTGGGAGTTTGGTGTTGGTTTTTTTGTTTGTTTTGGGGTTTTTTTTGTTTTTTTTTTTTTGTTTGTTTTTTGGTTTTTTTTGGGGTTTTTTTTGTTTTTTTGTTTGTTTTTTGTTTTTTTTTTTTTGTTTCTGTGGTTTCTGTGGTTTCTGTGGTTTCTGTGGTTTCTGTGGTTTTTTGTTTTGTTTTGTTTTTTTTTGTTTTTGTTGTGTGGTTTTTGTGTTTTTTTTGTTTTGTTTTAGATGACGAAGAGGAACTGGGTGAGTGCAGGAATGTTCTAGTTAGGTGTGTGGTGGTTTTCTTTTTTTTTTTGAGGGTGGATTCAGATCCCTGGCCCTCTGAAAGCTCAGTTGCGGGATCAGGGCTGAGGAGGTAACAAGGATAGGAATTGCAGGGAGGGGTTATAAAGTTGGTGTCGGGGAGAGGCCTGTCCAGGAGCAGTCTCCTTTGGGAAGGGCAAAGGAGCGGGTTACTGTTGTTAGCGCGCTGCTGACGTTTGCTGAGCAGGGCAGTTCCATCCTGTGTCTGTGCGTTTTGCTTTTGCGTAGTCTGTCTGTCTTCTGTGTCTCGTACCATGGCTTTCTCAGGTCTCGATGTTTCCGTAGCTCTTTGTGATCATCGGGCCCCTCGGGAGGCTTACCTCGAGGGCGTCTCGAACGCATCGCCTCATCGGCATAGCGTTTCTTGAGCCCTGCTTATCTTGCCGTCGTAGCTTAAAGCACGGACGTGTCCGGGAAGCGTCGCGTTCCAGATGTTTCCGAGGGATCGTCTGTTGCGGTGGCCGGCCGGGCGGTCTCCGCAGGTCTGCTTTTGAGAGTTACGTTTCTACGGTCGTCTTCAGGGGTTTCATCCCTGGTTCCTTAATGGTCTTAGGTCTTAAATCCTGGCTTGTCATGCATCCATTTATCTTTTTTAGATGGTAGTTTTATCTCCTGGGCCACGGCAGGCACCGTAGGGGTTCCGTGCCGGAGGCGTCTTCCCTACCGGAGTCGTTCCCGCTCGTGATCTTCTCGGGTCTCGAGGTCACGTCGTTTGTGGCATCTGTGTGCAGTGTCTGTCTGTGTGTCGGGGTTGGAGCCGCTCTGCCCAGGAGCGTTGCGATATTGGAGTTGGGGGTAGCATAGCCTCACGGTGATACGTCCATTTGTACAGTATCTGTAGGCAAAGATTGTACGGGCCATCTCGAGGCAAGCAGCTGTAGACAGGTGCCGCAGTTACTTCTGTTGTGTTTTGCGGGTGCCGGAGGCTGGACCGGCGCACGTAGCGAAGCGTCTTCTTCGCCTTGCCGTAGCGGAAGGTGAAACTTGGGAATCGTACGGAGCCCAAGGTTGTTTAGAGGTGCGCGGCGAGGCAGTTGCAGGGATAGCTCTGGAACCGGGGGGCTGTGCTGCAGTGGCAGCTGGGTGGTGTAAGTGTAGTGGTTTGAGTGAGCGGTGGTTGAAGGATTGTTCGGTTCCTGAATGTGCCTAACCTTGTACGTGTGAAGTATTTTATTGCAGGTCGTATGTAATGTTGAGAGTAATTTATTTCATATATACTATAGAATAAAAAAACCCCAGCTGGGGCATTTCCCTCCCCCCCGCTGCGTTTTTTTTTCCCCCGGTCCCGGCCGCTCTGCGAGGCGATGATCATCGCCAAGGTTTGGGCGGAGGTCAGGCTCGGGCCGGGGTTTTCTCAGGCAGGGCGATTTTTTTTTTTTTTTTTGAGGCCCTCGGGAACACCGTTCCCAGGGAGCGCCGCAGAGGCAGGGCGACGGTCCGTTGTGGCGTGCTGGTGGTGGAATGGATCGGCCGAGACCGAGGCGTGGTTTGGGTGGTAGCTGAATGAGCGGTGCGTTTGGAATGTATCTAACCTTTTATGATGGTGTGGGGGTGCTTTGTTTCTTTGCAGGTTCCAGGTGGAATTGAAATTTTTCCTTTGCAGACATGTAGAAATGAAAACAAAATGACAATTATGACAATTATCCCTGGGAGTCATAATTAATTTAAATTAAAAAAAAAATTACTCCCAGGGTAGGAGCTGGTTGCTACTGCTGCACCAGCCTTACCATTTTTTAATTTTTTTTTAGTTCATTTTTTTTATAGTGTTTGTTATTTGGTTTTTTTTTCCTTTGTACTATATAAATATGTATACAAATATATACATACACCCTCCCAGGTGGGAGGAAGCAATGATTAAACTAGTAACACCACATCTTCCTATAACAATTCATTCCTCCCACATGGAAGGGCAATTACCATCTTGTTATGAAACTGAATCAACTAATTATTCAAAGCAGTTACATTTCTCTGGCACCCCCTACAAAACAAAAGAAACAATAAACAACGAGAAATGCAAACACAATCATTCAAACAAAATTGTACACAGCACACAAAAGTGTAAAAAGCAAAACCCAGCGCGGCAAAAACCGAACTCGTCCAAAGCACCAAACTAGCCGACACAGTCCTCCCGGATGACAGAGAAGGTCCTCCAGAGCATAGAGATGAGCCAGAAAGTCCTCCCCGATGAGAAAGACTGTCCTTCAGACCATAGAGCTGCAAGGAGAAGTCCTCCCGGAGTATAGAGCGGCTCCGCAGACCATCGAGATGACAGCGAAAGTCGACCCAGACGATAGAGAAGGTCGTCCAGAGCATAGAGATGAAACCAGAGGTCCCCTGGATGATCCAGAAGGTCGCCGAGCGCCTCGAGATTAAACTGGCGGTCCCAACCGGCGCATGCGCGGTGCGCCGGGGGCGGGCATGGGGCGGTGGGCGGAGGTTCCCCGCGCGGAGCGGAGCGGCGCGGTCGTTGGGCTGCGGCTGCAGGCAGCGAGGAGGTGAGCGGGGAAAGCCCCGAGGAGGACGGCGGTGCCTGCGGGGGAGCGGCCGGGCCGGCGGGAGGCACGGAGCGGGGAAGGTGCGGTGCCGTGTGGGAGCCGGCGGGCGGAGCTTCCTGGAGCCGGTCGGGGCCGGGGGCGCCGCGCCGCTCCGCTCGGGGGCCGGGCGGCGGGGGGGGCGCCGAGCCGCGCCGCTCCGGGGCCGGGCGGCGGGGGGGAGCCGTGCCGCTCCGGGGCCGGGTGGCGGGGAGGCGCCGCGCCGAGCCGCTCCGGGGCCGGGCGGCGGGGAGGCGCCGCGCCGAGCCGCTCCGGGGCCGGGCACCGAGCCGCGCCGCTCCGGGGCCGGGCGGCGGGGAGGCGCCGCGCCGAGCCGCGCCGTTCCGGGGCCGGGCGGCGGGGGGGGGGGCCGCGCCGCTCCGGGGCCGGGCGGCGGGGAGGCGCCGCGCCGAGCCGCTCCGGGGCCGGGCGCCGAGCCGCGCCGCTCCGGGGCCGGGCGGCGGGGAGGCGCCGAGCCGCTTCGGGGCCGTGCGGCGGGGGGCACCGCGCCGCTTCGGGGCCGGGCGGCGGGGGGGCGCCGGGTCGGTGCCGGTGGGGGGGCGCCGGCCGGAGCCGGTGGCGGGGGCTGCCCGGAGCCGTGCTGGGGGCTCGGCGGGGCTTCCACGTGCGGCGATGGCGTGGGGAACGGTGTCCCCGCAGGGTCAAAAGCAGGGAGGGCTGTGTCTCGCGGCATCTTGGAGCCCGGGGCTTTTGGTCGGCCACGTTGGTTCCCCGGGCCGTGCCGGCAGGTGTAGTTTCTATGGTCGTGGCTGCCGGGCAAACCGCTTCTCTTTTTGCCTCCTCCTTTCCAGTGTCACCTTCTGCGTCCCGTGCAGAAAATCCTGCGTGCTTGATTCCGCTCGCTGCTCAGGTAATGGCGCGTCTGGGGCTGCGGGAGCGGGGAGAAACACTTGCCGGTTCAAGGACGCCACGGGTGCGCCACATCAAAGCCAGAGGAAAGGCAAATCTGCTGCCCGTGCAGAAAAGCCGAGGACAAACTGCAGGTAAGAGAGCGCACCTCGTTCCTGCAGTGCTCCCTTGGGAGTTACGGATGTTTGCCTTCCAGGCAAAAGAACAGACTTTGCCTTAGGAGAAATGAAGAGCTGCCTGTTCCCTTCTTTAGGGTCCGGTGTTTCACTTCTGGTTGGTCGTGCTAATTGGATGGGCGAGCTGGAAATAGCCTTTTGTTTTGATACGCAGAAGTAAATTGTTAGTAATACGCGGTGTCAGTAGAGTTCATTTTTGAGCACCCAGGTGCCAGTGGAAACGTAAGGAATGAAGCTCGATGGGAACTGATACTTAAGTTTAGTTTTCCGTGATTTTTCTCTGCCGTTCGGGCGTGGATGGCACGGTGTCCTGTGGCTCGGTCCACGTTCTGTTCCGTGGAGCCTTCGGTCTAGGACTTTGAAGTAAGGAAGTTTGTCCTTCCAGAAAAGGGCTAGTCGCTCCTAGGATTGAGGTGTGGACTTGCAGAGTCTCTTAGGCACGTGCTCGGAATTGGAGGCGAATTTCACTTGATGTTGCTGCTGTTTGTCTTCACTTTCCTTCCTTCCCCCACGGCTCCATCAGGAGCGGGAGCTCTGAATCATCATTTTGTTTTCAGTCTCAAACACGTTTTTTTACCCAAGGAGGTGCTACGTTTAGAAGTTAATGAGTTTTGTCACAAACGCGTCGGTCGATGCGATTGCGTTGCGATTGTTAAAACCCGCAAAATAACACCAGTCTTACGGATCTGGCCTATTTCTTCCGAACACGGATTCGTCACGTGCAAATCGGGATACAGGTCGTCTGCGCTTCGTGCTGAGACAGGGATGAGCTCCCAAAGGCAAAAAATACAAGGTCGTGGGGGTTGGTTTTGTTTGTATTTGGGGGCGGGGGGGGGGGTGGATTTAAAAGAAAAAAAAGAGCGCAGTGTTGACTGGTGGCAGCCTGCAGGGCTCTTTTGCTGCCCGACCTCTCCTTTTCCTCTCTTGAACTCCTCTTTCGTGGCTGTAATTGTCGTTTGGAGAAGTTCAGAAGAGCGGTTCAGTGACTTGCCTGGGTCCGTGTGCCAGTAATACCGGGAAGGGAAGCGCTTGAACCGGTAGCAAATCAAGTTGGCTACAAGCAGAGGTTCTGAAGGAAGAACAACGATAACGGGAAGCAAATAGCAAGTTCCCAAAAAATGGGCGCGTGTCAAACGCATCCGAGTTTTACGGCCAAATGTTGTTTGGCAACATGTTCCAAACGGCTATTTTTTCCTTCCCTCGGTTGTAGTCTTTGCAAAACTTCACAAAACCAGGAAGCTTGGGACTCCTACCCAGCTTTATGCTACGGGTTTTTTTTTTTTCCTCTCTCAGCAGAGTGTCAGCTGCCGCCGTTTCACCGTGGTCGCCCTTTCTTCTGCCGTGAAAGTGCAAGACGGACGGAAAGGCTCCATAGCGGTCTGCGAGTACAAGGTACGTCCGCGATGCGTGTCCGCGTTTTTCCTAAGGCGCTTGTAGTACGGACTTCAAAGTTAACGTCAAGAATGTGCCGGCTCTCCTTCCTTCTGTAGTTTTTCTAGGAACTGTTTTAAGGCAGATACTAAAAGTCAAAGAAGGTCTGCGCTGGAGCGTGTTAACGCCTGTGCAAAGTCGGCTTCCCTCCGTTTATTTTGCCTTCCCGAAAGCGCAATCTTGTGTTTCTGTGCGCTTACTAGGAAAGGATATCGGGAAAACAATTTTATCCGAAAAGAGGAAAGGCAATGTTTGCGAGAGTTCAGGCGTTCGGAAGAAACAGGCTTTGTTTTTGTCATAAAAGCTGTGTGCTTTTTCAGTCAATAAGTTTTTAAAATATCTTACAGTAGGTCTTGAAAAGCTTACTGCGATACTAGCGTCCGTACTAAAAGCGATCAAGGTCCAAGGAGAGACGTGGACAAAAGAGGAGGAATCGGCGTCGCTTTCCCGAGAAGCATTGCCAGCCTTGTAAGTAGCGACAGCGAGTCCTGACGTGGTTTCGGTGAGTTACTGCTTCGGCAGCATCCTTTTTTCTTAACCTACAGCGTGTGATTTCTTACTTCAGCTGGAAAGAGATTTTCCAGAATGGAAATCTTTCTCATTCAAAGAAGTTGTGTTTTATGAGCTCCCCATCAGAGTGGGGATCTTCAGAGATGATGTGCTTGGCAGTGGAAGTCAGCAGCAGCAAGACTTTCCACTCTCTTAAAAAAAAAAAAAAAAAAAAAAAAAAAGTCCGTTTGCTTCCAAAGACCCGAGCACAGCACGTCTTCCAGAAGTTGATGGCATCGCTGGTTCTCAGTTGCAACAGCCGAGATGTCATCAACACGCGTTCCTCTGCGTGCTTCGGCGCAGCCAAAAGCGTTAGCAAATCTGCCGGTCCTTTTTGGTAGCCTTACGCGTTGCAGCCCCGGGGATTGGATTCTGCCCCCAAAGTAAAACCGTATGGGGGATCTCTTCTGTCACGGATTTTTCTCTCCTAGATGTAACTTCAGGAAAAAAAAGTTAAAATTGGATCTACAAACTGCCTTGCGTTGTTTCAGCTGTAACTGCCAACTAGCTGTGGCGTACAATTGCTTAGGTGTGTTTAAGCAGTTAGGTATTTGTTCTGAACGTTGACCAGGAGAGGCAACTGAACGTTACGGGGTGTTTTCCCCCCCGCTCTTTTGACGGAGTGCTCTGAAGTACTTTCTTTCTGTCTGGCTTTCAAGGGTGCGTTTCCCTGGCAGTTCAGCAGCATCTCTCTTGGGCGGCGCGGCTGGCCAGATGTCGCTCCTAATGACGTAAGGCGCAAAAAACCCCTGGTCAAATGATGACTGCGTATCTTGGAGACAGATAATCTACTGGTATCGATTCACAGCTGTGCAAGTTAAATTAACGCCAAAGGAAAATCCAGTCCTTCTCCAGCAGAAGTATTTTTATTGGATGTTTATAAACACACGCACAGCTTTTTTAGTATGAAGCGAATTGCTGCGATTTGTCCTTTGCTTTTCCTTTTCCCCTCGAAAGCGTTACGCTTCGCTTCCAGCTTTGTCGACCGAGCCAGCAAGATGTGCAGCAGCAGCTGCGAGGGCCGTAGCTGTTGCGGCGGACCTGTAAGCGTAGATTCTGATTGCGGTACGCCCTCGTCCTGCAGCCTCGCAGGGTCGTCTCCCTGCAGCCGTGCCGTAAGGAAGGGGTGAGACGTTTTCCAACGCCGGCAAGAGCGTGTGCTTGTATGCGAAGAACATGTTCGGAATCGTACCGGTTAGTCTTAATGCTGATGGGAAGCGTTCAGGTCGCTCTAGCTTTTAAAGGATGTCTTGTATTTGGAGCTGACCTGCTTACCTCGAATCCTCCTTGAGCTCAGCTGCTCTCCTCTCCCTTGCTCTGACTGAATTCCTGTACTCGCTGCTGTGCTATTTTTTTCACATGCTGAAATATCGCTTGGGCTTTTTGTTTTTCAGGTGTCTTGTTGCAAGCGTCTCGTGATGCTCGCTAGGTACCCCCCGGCCCAGGTTGGCCTGCCTGTCGTGAAGCGTCCCGAGGGTAAGGGGCCGGCCCCGTGCCTGGAGGCTCCCGGCTCTGTCTCCGGCGGGTGCCCCGCGGGTGCGGCAGCGAGGGCTGCGTGGTGGGGCGAGTCCCGGGCCAAGAGGGAGCGGGGAGGTTCGTTGCCCCGGGGAGCCCGTCCCAGCGCGGGAACGGAGGGGGAGCACGGCAGAGCAGAGCCTGAGCGAGAGGTGCGGCACCGTCCCCCGGCAGGCTCCCCCCGCGGCGTGGGGCAGCCGCCGGCTTGCGGGCCGGGGGCCGGGGGGGGCTGCAGCCGTTTGGGGGGGCTGCCCCCATTTTATTTTTCTGGCGGAGCTCCCCTTTTCGGGGGGGCGCCTACATATGTAAATGGCATTATTAAAGTAGCTGTTTTCCTTGTTCTGTGCCTTTTTGGGGGGGGTGATTAAAAAGTGTGGAGGGGCCTGGGGGGTGATGATGTCATTTGGGGCCCCCCAACGTCACGGGGGGCGGGGGCGTGATGATGAAACAGAGGAGCAGGTGAGTGGGGGATGAAGGTGTCACGGGGAGGTTTCCCCCCAGAGAAGGGGGGTCACAGTCCCAAAACGCCTGAAAACTCGTGTGTGTGTGTGATTAACCATGTGAAGAACTGGAAATACGGGTGCGAGGCATTGCAGTAGAGAAAAATCTCTCGCCTTTATATATATATATTGAAAAATAATATTCGTTTTTATGTGTGTGTATATATATATGTAAAAGGATTTCAAAATACAAACCTGTACCTGCTATGTTATAGAAATTATTAAAAAATCTCAATGGAGATAGATAGGGTTTTAAAATAAAAAAGAACTTGTCTCTATGTTAAGAAATAAAGGAGTTTAAAATGCAAAAAGAGATGATGTAGGTGAAGGAATTTAAACCAGAAGTCAGTCTGGATAGGTAGAAGTACCTACGCTTACCCTGTGTCACCGAGTAAGCCTAAGTAGGTATCCCGTGTAATCGAAGTAAAGGTTCTATGGAAGTGTAAACAGATAACTAAGTCTAAAGAGGTAGGATTGTAAGTAGATACCGAAGTCTAAAGAGAGAAGTCGAAGATATCAAAGTGTCAAAATATGCAAGTCCAAGAGCAAAATATCCAATATCCAAGAGCAACACAGTTTGGGGCTCCCAGGAAAGCTGAATCCGCCTGGATTTGTGCAGCTGGAAAGCAAGCACAAACACACCACACCGCACACGCACACACTCACACCCCCCCCGCCCCCCCGCATTTTAACGCAGAAAACCAAAAATGACCCATTGTTATGATGTGGAAAAGCGCCGGAGAACCCCAGAACTGAATATTTTGGAAAAGCAGAAACCCCCAAGTTTTGTATGACGTAAAAGAAAAAACAAAAAAGAAGAACAACAACAAACAAAAAAACCCCAAACGAAAAACCGGCGCCAATTTGGGCCAAATCTGGGGTGAACCACGGACAGTTTGAGGGGCATTGCTGGGGATTATCTGGCGTGGATTCCTTCTCCGGAGCGGAATATCCGTTGCGGGTTATCCCAGGTGAGTTATCTGCTGTGGATTATGCCGGGTGGACCCCCTGGTGTAGGTCATCCCCACCCGTGTCCCCCCGTGCACCTTTGTACCCACACATAGCCGCCGTCCGTCCGTCCGTCCGTGTCCGTCTCCTCCCCCCTGTCCTCCTCTGCGTGTCTCTCCGCCCTCCCGAGTGCTCTCCACCCGAACGTCCCCCCACACAAGGTTTTTCCCCCCGTGCGGGGTTTTTTTTTTTTTTTCCCTGGGCCGTGCCCCCCGCGTCCCCTGCCCTCCAGTCTCGCGCCCCCGCTCCCCTGCTCCACCCCTCCCCTAACCCCTTTGCTTCTGGACCCCCAGCTCCGCACGGGCCACGGGCAGCCTGGGGAGCTTCACCCCGAGCCGTTCCTTTCCCCCCTGGGCAGCAGCGGTTCTGCCGCTGCTACAGGCAGGCGCTTTCTGGACGGGCGAGGGGCTGGGACGACCGGAGGCTGCCGCACGCTCTGGTCCGAGCGAGACGCTGTTCCCGGGGGACCTGGCGCAGGGAAAGGCGAGGGACTCTCCGCGCTGCCGGTGGCTCTTCAGAAGGGAACCGCGCTCTGGTTTTAGCGGCAGAAGGTGTCGGTCGGGCAGCCGCGTAGCACTGTGCTGAGCGACGGGGCAGGCGTCTGGCTTGTTGGAGTCCAGGCGTGTTTCTCGCCTCGCAGTCTCGATGCCAAAACAAGCAGGGGGTTCAGGTTCCCAAAGCCTTTGGACGTGGGAGCAAGATGACAGCTAGGTCTCTAGCAGCACGGTATTTCAGCCGTGTTGCTTGCTGCAAATGGCTTGCAGGCCAGGAGATGTTGAGAGGGGTCTGAAACAAAGAAAGGGAGCGTGGAAGTGGTTGTTTGAAGGCGGCAAATGAGGCAGCCAAAGGAAGCGAGCGGCTCAGCTGCCTTGGTGGACCAGCCCCTCCAGCCTCCCGAGTCTGGCGCGCCGCAGGCGGTCAAAGCGCAGGCGCCGCGCTCGCTGGCGGGAGCGGCAGGGAGCGCAGAGCTGCGCTGCCGTCCAGAGCGGCGAGGGAACCGGCAGGGCTCTAGGGCCATCTGGTGCGGCCAGCCGACGGGCCTCTTTGCTTTCCCTGTTTCACGTCTAATTCCTTTGCGTGCCGCAGGGCAGGGTGGTAAGTAACATCGCGCAGGTCTTATTTAAGTGGCAAGCCCTGCGCGGGAAGCCCGGGGCGGCGCAGGATGAGCGGAGGGCACCGCGGCAGAGCCCGAGGGTCACCGGCGTATCGCTCGCTCGCAGATCGCGCGCTTGCCGGCGGTCTGCTCGCGTGCACCGCTTCCTGATAATCGTAGCTGCCCCTCTCACACAAAGCAGCTTTCAGTATCTCCTCGCGTGCCTTCAGGATGTCATCAGTGTCGCTTTTTTTTTCTTTTTTTTTAATAAAATCTCTCCAGGGTCTGTTGGCTCGCTGGTGTCACTCTCCCACCCCTGATGCCACCTGCAGATGAATCCAGCAATCCCGGGGGCTTACTCTGGGGGCAAAAAAGCCGAGCCAAGGCAAAGGTATTGACCAGGTTCCCTGCGCTGCTTCCCCCGGCTGGGTCCTGGGGTGAGGGGCGCGGAGAGAAAGGGCCAGCAGCCCTCTGCGAGCTGTCAAGCGCAGAGGACTGAAATGCTGGAGCCGCTTGGGTGCTTTTTGGGGGCGAGGCAATGGCTCTGGCTGCGTGGGCTGTGAGCGGGAGCAGGGGCAGAGAAGGGCGAGGCTTGTGGCCCCCCCCCGTCAGGCGGCGGCGGCTGCGGGCGGCCCAAGGCGGGCCGGGGTGCGAGTCCTTTGTCCCCGCGGGGAGCGCTCGGGGCGCGGGGCTCGGTGTGGTGCTGCCGCCTGGCGTCCAAAAGCGGGTACTGCAGGCCGGGAGCCGCGCAGGGGCGGTGGCGTGCACGTGATCCCCGGTGCCGGTGGCCGGTACCGGGCATGCGACAGCGCGGCGCCCGCGGGGCGATGCCGCCGCAGCCGTTGCTGCCTCCCGGTAAGGAAGCGCCGCTCTCGCCGCCCGGGAGGTGCTGGCTGCTGCTGGCACGGCTGCCTCGGCCTCCGCTGCAGCCCCGCCCCGGCCCACGCCCCCGTCCTGGTGTGGAGCGGCCCCGCCCCTAGCGACGGGCCCCGCCCCTGGAGCTCCCCGGCAGGGGAAGGGCACCACCCCTAGCGACAGGCCCCGCCCCTGGAGACCACCCCGTGCGGTGTGTCAGGGCGGAGCTCAGCCGCGGGGGGCGGAGCCTTGCAGTGGTAAGGCGGAGCTTTGCCATGTGAGGGCGGAGCTTCACCGGCGCATGCGCGGTGCGTAGGGGGCGGAGCCTTGCCGCGGGGGGGCGGAGCTTTGCCCTGAAGGGCGGAGCTTTGGCCGAGCATGCGCGCTGTGTTGGGGGCGGAGCTTAGCCGCGTGGGGCGGAGCCTTGCGGTGGTAAGGCGGAGCTTTGCCGCGTGAGGGCGGAGCCTCACCGGCGCATGCGCAGTGCACGGGGGGCGGAGCTTTGCAGTGGGAGGGCGGAGCTTTGCCCTGAAGGGCGGAGCTTTGGCCGAGCATGCGCGCTGTGTCAGGGGCGGGGCTTAGCCGCGGGGGGCGGAGCCTTGCGGTGGTAAGGCGGAGCTTTGCCGCGTGGGGGCGGGGCCTCACCAGCGCATGCGCAGTGCATG
This sequence comes from Platalea leucorodia, assembly GCF_965183815.1. Classification (NCBI taxonomy): domain Eukaryota; kingdom Metazoa; phylum Chordata; class Aves; order Pelecaniformes; family Threskiornithidae; genus Platalea; species Platalea leucorodia. Next base: position 17,269 of record NW_028121325.1, read on the forward strand.
GGGGGCGGAGCTTTGCAGTGGGAGGGCGGAGCTTTGCCCTGAAGGGCGGAGCTTTGGCCGAGCATGCGTGCTGTGTCAGGGGCGGAGCTCAGCCGCGGGGGGCGGAGCCTTGCAGTGGTAAGGCGGAGCTTTGCCATGTGAGGGCGGAGCTTCACCGGCGCATGCGCGGTGCGTAGGGGGCGGAGCCTTGCCGCGGGGGGGCGGAGCTTTGCCCTGAAGGGCGGAGCTTTGGCCGAGCATGCGCGCTGTGTTGGGGGCGGAGCTTAGCCGCGTGGGGCGGAGCCTTGCGGTGGTAAGGCGGAGCTTTGCCGCGTGAGGGCGGAGCCTCATCGGCGCATGCGCAGTGCACGGGGGGCGGAGCTTTGCAGTGGGAGGGCGGAGCTTTGCCCTGAAGGGCGGAGCTTTGGCCGAGCATGCGCGCTGTGTCAGGGGCGGGGCTTAGCCGCGGGGGGCGGAGCCTTGCGGTGGTAAGGCGGAGCTTTGCCGCGTGGGGGCGGGGCCTCACCAGCGCATGCGCAGTGCATGGGGGGCGGAGCTTTGCAGTGGGAGGGCGGAGCTTTGCCCTGAAGGGCGGAGCTTTGGCCGAGCATGCGTGCTGTGTCAGGGGCGGAGCTTAGCCGCGGGGGGCGGAGCGCTGCCGTGTGAGGGCGGAGCTCCACGGGCGCATGCGCGCTGTGTCGGGGCGGAGCTTTGCGGCGTGGGGCGGAGCCTTGCCGCGGGGAGGGCGGAGCTTCGCTGGCGCATGCGTGCTGTGTCGGGGGCGGAGCTTAGCCGCGGGGGGCGGAGCGTTGCGGTGGTAAGGCGGAGCTTTGCCGTGTGAGGGCGGAGCTCCACGGGCGCATGCGCGATGTGTCAGGGCGGAGCTTTGCCGCGTGGGGCGGAGCCTTGCCGCGGGGAGGGCGGAGCTTCGCTGGCGCATGCGTGGTGTGTGAAGGGCGGAGCTTTGCTGCAGAGGGCGGGGTTTGCCGCGGGGAGGGCGGAGCTTCGCCAGCGCATGCGCGGTGCGTCGGGGGCGGGAATGGCGCGGTGGGCGGAGGTTCCCCGCGCGGAGGGGCCGGGGTGAGCCCGGGGCGGAGGGGAGCGGAGCGGTCGTTGGGCTGCGGCTGCAGGCAGCGAGGAGGTGAGCGGGGAAAGCCCCGAGGAGGGCGGCGGGACGCACGGAGCGGGGAGGGTGCGGTGCCGTGTGGGAGCCGGGCGGGCGGAGCTTCCTGGAGCCGGTCCGGGGGGGCGCCGCGCCGCGCCGCTCCGGGGCGGGGGGGCGCCGAGCCGCTGAGCTCCGGGGCCGGGCGGCGGGGGGGGCGCCACGCCGAGCCGCTCCGCTCCGGGGCCGCGCGGCGGGGGGGGCGCCGCGCCGAGCCGCTCCGCTCCGGGGCCGCGCGGCGGGGGGGGCGCCGCGCCGAGCCGCTCCGCTCCGGGGACGGGCGGCGGGGGGGCGCCGGGTCGGTGCCGGTGGGGGGGCGCCGGCCGGAGCCGGTGGCGGGGGCTGCCCGGAGCCGCGCTGGGGGCTCGGCGGGGCTTCCACGTGCGGCGATGGCGTGGGGAACGGTGTCCCCGCAGGGTCCAAAAGCAGGGAGGGCTGCGTCTCGCGGCATTTTGGAGCCCGGGGCTTTTGGTCGGCCACGTTGGTTCCCCGGGCCGTGCCGGCAGGTGTAGTTTCTATGGTCGTGGCTGCCGGGCAAACCGCTTCTCTTTTGCCTCCTCCTTTCCAGTGTCACCTTCTGCGTCCCGTGCAGAAAATCCTGCGTGCTTGATTCCGCTCGCTGCTCAGGTAATGGCGCGTCTGGGGCTGCGGGAGCGGGGAGAAACACTTGCCGGTTCAAGGACGCCACGGGTGCGCCACATCAAAGCCAGAGGAAAGGCAAATCTGCTGCCCGTGCAGAAAAGCCGAGGACAAACTGCAGGTAAGAGAGCGCACCTCGTTCCTGCAGTGCTCCCTTGGGCGTTACGGATGTTTGCCTTCCAGGCAAAAGAACAGACTTTGCCTTAGGAGAAATGAAGAGCTGCCTGTTCCCTTCTTTAGGGTCCGGTGTTTCACTTCTGGTTGGTCGTGCTAATTGGATGGGCGAGCTGGAAATAGCCTTTTGTTTTGATACGCAGAGGTAAATTGTTAGTAATACGCGGTGTCAGTAGAGTTCATTTTTGAGCACCCAGGTGCCAGTGGAAACGTAAGGAATGAAGCTCGATGGGAACTGATACTTAAATTGGTGGCAGCCTGCAGGGCTCTTTTGCTGCCCGACCTCTCCTTTTCCTCTCTTGAACTCCTCTTTCGTGGCTGTAATTGTCGTTTGGAGAAGTTCAGAAGAGCGGTTCAGTGACTTGCCTGGGTCCGTGTGCCAGTAATACCGGGAAGGGAAGCGCTTGAACCGGTAGCAAATCAAGTTGGCTACAAGCAGAGGTTCTGAAGGAAGAACAACGATAACGGGAAGCAAATAGCAAGTTCCCAAAAAATGGGCGCGTGTCAAACGCATCCGAGTTTTACGGCCAAATGTTGTTTGGCAACATGTTCCAAACGGCTATTTTTTCCTTCCCTCGGTTGTAGTCTTTGCAAAACTTCACAAAACCAGGAAGCTTGGGACTCCTACCCAGCTTTATGCTACGGGTTTTTTTTTTTTCCTCTTTCAGCAGAGCGTCAGCTGCCGCCGTTTCACCGTGGTCGCCCTTTCTTCTGCCGTGAAAGTGCAAGACGGACGGAAAGGCTCCATAGCGGTCTGCGAGTACAAGGTACGTCCGCGATGCGTGTCCGCGTTTTTCCTAAGGCGCTTGTAGTACGGACTTCAAAGTTAACGTCAAGAATGTGCCGGCTCTCCTTCCTTCTGTAGTTTTTCTAGGAACTGTTTTAACGCAGATACTAAAAGTCAAAGAAGGTCTGCGCTGGAGCGTGTTAACGCCTGTGCAAAGTCGGCTTCCCTCCGTTTATTTTGCCTTCCCGAAAGCGCAATCTTGTGTTTCTGTGCGCTTACTAGGAAAGGATATCGGGAAAACAATTTTATCCGAAAAGAGGAAAGGCAATGTTTGCAAGAGTTCAGAAGAAACAGGCTTTGTTTTTGTCATAAAAGCTGTGTGCTTTTTCAGTCAATAAGTTTTTAAAAAGGAGGATTTCAAAATACAAACCTGTATCTGCTGTATTATATAAACTATTAAAAAATAATTTTCTGTCTTTTTCCCTTTTTTCCGTCTCCGTTTTAGTTCACCCATGCGGGTTTTTAAATCACTTCCCGATGTTCTTAATCGCCGCTTCCTTTAAACACTTTCCTGACTCCTTTTCTCCTCTTTGCTGCTGCCTTTATTCCCCTGTATTTCTGTTTTAATTCTTTCTTGTCTTTCCTTAGGGCCCTCGTTTTTTGAATCTTCCTTCTCCGTCCCTCTAGTTCGCTGTCCTGTTTTTTAATTTTCCCATTTATTTCCCTAATCCCTGTGGCTTTTTCCATGTTCTAGGTTGACTTTTCCCCTGGGGGTTTAGCTGGGTTTAATTGTTTCTTCTCTTCCCTTAGTGTTCCCTCAGTGCCCTCGCTTTCTAAATTTTCCTTCCCCGATGGAGCTCCCTGTCGCTATTTATTAAGTTTTTTCCTTATTTCTTCCGTCGCCCTTGCTGTTCAAACGTCCTGCTTTCGGCTGGCAGAGAGTTAAGGTTCTTCCTAGTAGCTGGCACAGTGCTGCCGTTTGGATTTCGGATGAGCATCATGTTGGTAACGCGCTGACGTTTTGTTTGTCGCTAAGTAGCGCTGACACCACTCAAGGACCTTTCAGCTTCCCGTGCTCTGCCCGGTGCGCAAGAAGCTGGGAGGCGCCACAGGCAGCTCAGCTGCCCCAGACCGGCCGCAGCGCTATTCCCTACCGTGGGACGTCACGCTCGGTATGGAAACTGGGGGGGCGTTGGCCAGGAGTCAGCGATGGCAGCTCGGGGACGTGCTTGGCATCGGTCGGCGAGTGGTGAGCCCCTGTCTAGTGAAGCGCTTGCTTTGTATACTCTTATTGGTTTATTACTGCTACTACTGCTACTACTAGTGTTACTACTATTCTGTTGTCTTTTCCTTCAATTGTTAAACTGTTCTTACCTTAACCCCCGAGTTTTCTGACTTCCACCCTTGCAATTTTCTCCCGCGTAGCGGCTGTGTGGTGCTTGGCTGCTGGCTGGGGTTAAACCACGACAAAAGCTTCTGTCGACTTGTATTCCGTCTGCCGTTTCCATTTTTTAATTCTTCCTTGTCTCTATTAGTGCCTTTGCTTTGTCCGTTTTCTTCCTACGTCTCTCTTTTAGTTCACTGTCCCTGTTTTTCATTTTTTTCTCTTTGTTGCCCTAATTCCCGTCACTCTTGAATTTTTTTTTGCTTTTATCCCGTTCCCTGTCTTTAGTTTGCAGTTAGTTCTTCTCTTTCCTTAGGGTCCTCCCTTTTAACAGCCTCGGAGGGGGCGTAGCTTCCCGCTGAGGAGCGGTTGGAGGAGGCGAGGTGGTTGTCAGCCGGGTCATCATTTAATAGTAAAGTATGAAATGGCACGTTGATTAATCATTTACCTTTTGGTTTTGTGGGAGCTGTGCTGGCTGCCTTTAGAATCAGCTGAGAATTTGAGGTGAGCTGGGTTGTAGAGGGGAGGCACCCGGGGCTGGCTATTTCACCCGAGCGCCACGGGCACTTTGTGTCTCCTGGCATCCTAGGCGCACCGAGTGACAGTCGCAGCATCTTTCTTTAGAATAGGCGTGGAGCAGGTGAGCGGAGCGGTACGGTGCTTTTGAGGAGGAGGGTGTCGCAGAAGCGGTTGGCAGTAACCAGACCGATGCTGAATACCAGCGCTGTGTTTTAGTTTGTTAGTGGGTTGTGGGTTTGTGGGTTGGGAGTTTGGTGTTGGTTTTTTTGTTTGTTTTGGGTTTTTTTGTTGTTTTTTTTGTTGTGTGGTTTCTGTGGTTTCTGTGGTTTCTGTGGTTTCTGTGGTTTCTGTGGTTTCTGTGGTTTCTGTGGTTTCTGTGGTTTCTGTGGTTTCTGTGGTTTCTGTGGTTTCTGTGGTTTCTGTGGTTTCTGTGGTTTCTGTGGTTTCTGTGGTTTCTGTGGTTTCTGTGGTTTCTGTGGTTTCTGTGGTTTCTGTGGTTTCTGTGGTTTCTGTGGTTTCTGTGGTTTCTGTGGTTTCTGTGGTTTTTTGTTTTGTTTTGGTTTTTTTTGGTTTTTTTGTGTGGTTTTTGTGTTTTTTTTGTTTTGTTTTAGATGACGAAGAGGAACTGGGTGAGTGCAGGAATGTTCTAGTTAGGTGTGTGGTGGTTTTCTTTTTTTTTTTGAGGGTGGATTCAGATCCCTGGCCCTCTGAAAGCTCAGTTGCGGGATCAGGGCTGAGGAGGTAACAAGGATAGGAATTGCAGGGAGGGGTTATAAAGTTGGTGTCGGGGAGAGGCCTGTCCAGGAGCAGTCTCCTTTGGGAAGGGCAAAGGAGCGGGTTACTGTTGTTAGCGCGCTGCTGACGTTTGCTGAGCAGGGCAGTTCCATCCTGTGTCTGTGCGTTTTGCTTTTGCGTAGTCTGTCTGTCTTCTGTGTCTCGTACCATGGCTTTCTCAGGTCTCGATGTTTCCGTAGCTCTTTGTGATCATCGGGCCCCTCGGGAGGCTTACCTCGAGGGCGTCTCGAACGCATCGCCTCATCGGCATAGCGTTTCTTGAGCCCTGCTTATCTTGCCGTCGTAGCTTAAAGCACGGACGTGTCCGGGAAGCGTCGCGTTCCAGATGTTTCCGAGGGATCGTCTGTTGCGGTGGCCGGCCGGGCGGTCTCCGCAGGTCTGCTTTTGAGAGTTACGTTTCTACGGTCGTCTTCAGGGGTTTCATCCCTGGTTCCTTAATGGTCTTAGGTCTTAAATCCTGGCTTGTCATGCATCCATTTATCTTTTTTAGATGGTAGTTTTATCTCCTGGGCCACGGCAGGCACCGTAGGGGTTCCGTGCCGGAGGCGTCTTCCCTACCGGAGTCGTTCCCGCTCGTGATCTTCTCGGGTCTCGAGGTCACGTCGTTTGTGGCATCTGTGTGCAGTGTCTGTCTGTGTGTCGGGGTTGGAGCCGCTCTGCCCAGGAGCGTTGCGATATTGGAGTTGGGGGTAGCATAGCCTCACGGTGATACGTCCATTTGTACAGTATCTGTAGGCAAAGATTGTACGGGCCATCTCGAGGCAAGCAGCTGTAGACAGGTGCCGCAGTTACTTCTGTTGTGTTTTGCGGGTGCCGGAGGCTGGACCGGCGCACGTAGCGAAGCGTCTTCTTCGCCTTGCCGTAGCGGAAGGTGAAACTTGGGAATCGTACGGAGCCCAAGGTTGTTTAGAGGTGCGCGGCGAGGCAGTTGCAGGGATAGCTCTGGAACCGGGGGGCTGTGCTGCAGTGGCAGCTGGGTGGTGTAAGTGTAGTGGTTTGAGTGAGCGGTGGTTGAAGGATTGTTCGGTTCCTGAATGTGCCTAACCTTGTACGTGTGAAGTATTTTATTGCAGGTCGTATGTAATGTTGAGAGTAATTTATTTCATATATACTATAGAATAAAAAAACCCCAGCTGGGGCATTTCCCTCCCCCCCGCTGCGTTTTTTTTCCCCCGGTCCCGGCTGCTCTGCGAGGCGATGATCATCGCCAAGGTTTGGGCGGAGGTCAGGCTCGGGCCGGGGTTTTCTCAGGCAGGGCGATTTTTTTTTTTTTTTTTTTTTGAGGCCCTCGGGAACACCGTTCCCAGGGAGCGCCGCAGAGGCAGGGCGACGGTCCGTTGTGGCGTGCTGGTGGTGGAATGGATCGGCCGAGACCGAGGCGTGGTTTGGGTGGTAGCTGAATGAGCGGTGCGTTTGGAATGTATCTAACCTTTTATGATGGTGTGGGGGTGCTTTGTTTCTTTGCAGGTTCCAGGTGGAATTGAAATTTTTCCTTTGCAGACATGTAGAAATGAAAACAAAATGACAATTATGACAATTATCCCTGGGAGTCATAATTAATTTAAATTAAAAAAAAAATTACTCCCAGGGTAGGAGCTGGTTGCTACTGCTGCACCAGCCTTACCATTTTTTAATTTTTTTTTAGTTCATTTTTTTTATAGTGTTTGTTATTTGTTTTTTTTTTCCTTTGTACTATATAAATATGTATACAAATATATACATACACCCTCCCAGGTGGGAGGAAGCAATGATTAAACTAGTAACACCACATCTTCCTATAACAATTCATTCCTCCCACATGGAAGGGCAATTACCATCTTGTTATGAAACTGAATCAACTAATTATTCAAAGCAGTTACATTTCTCTGGCACCCCCTACAAAACAAAAGAAACAATAAACAACGAGAAATGCAAACACAATCATTCAAACAAAATTGTACACAGCACACAAAAGTGTAAAAAGCAAAACCCAGCGCGGCAAAAACCGAACTCGTCCAAAGCACCAAACTAGCCGACACAGTCCTCCCGGATGACAGAGAAGGTCCTCCAGAGCATAGAGATGAGCCAGAAAGTCCTCCCCGATGAGAAAGACTGTCCTTCAGACCATAGAGCTGCAAGGAGAAGTCCTCCCGGAGTATAGAGCGGCTCCGCAGACCATCGAGATGACAGCGAAAGTCGACCCAGACGATAGAGAAGGTCGTCCAGAGCATAGAGATGAAACCAGAGGTCCCCTGGATGATCCAGAAGGTCGCCGAGCGCCTCGAGATTAAACTGGCGGTCCCAACCGGCGCATGCGCGGTGCGCCGGGGGCGGGCATGGGGCGGTGGGCGGAGGTTCCCAGCGCGGAGCGGAGCGGCGCGGCGCGGTCGTTGGGCTGCGGCTGCAGGCAGCGAGGAGGTGAGCGGGGAAAGCCCCGAGGAGGACGGCGGTGCCTGCGGGGGAGCGGCCGGGCCGGCGGGAGGCACGGAGCGGGGAAGGTGCGGTGCCGTGTGGGAGCCGGCGGGCGGAGCTTCCTGGAGCCGGTCGGGGCCGGGGGCGCCGCGCCGCTCCGCTCGGGGGCCGGGCGGCGGGGGGGCGCCGAGCCGCGCCGCTCCGGGGCCTGGCGGCGGGGGGGGGCCGCGCCGCTCCGGGGCCTGGCGGCGGGGGGGGGCCGTGCCGCTCCGGGGCCGGGCGGCGGGGGGGCGCCGAGCCGCGCCGCTCCGGGGCCGGGCGCCGAGCCGCGCCGCTCCGGGGCCGGGCGGCGGGGAGGCGCCGCGCCGCTCCGGGGCCGGGCGGCGGGGGGGCGCCGAGCCGCGCCGCTCCGGGGCCGGGCGCCAAGCCGCGCCGCTCCGGGGCCGGGCGGCGGGGAGGCGCCGCGCCGAGCCGCTCCGGGGCCGGGCGCCGAGCCGCGCCGCTCCGGGGCCGGGCGGCGGGGAGGCGCCGAGCCGCTCCGGGGCCGGACGCCGAGCCGCGCCGCTCCGGGGCCGGGCGGCGGGGAGGCGCCGCGCCGAGCCGCGCCGCTCCGGGGCCGGGCGGCGGGGGGGGGGGCCGCGCCGCTCCGGGGCCGGGCGCCGAGCCGCGCCGCTCCGGGGCCGGGCGGCGGGGAGGCGCCGCGCCGCGCCGCGCCGAGCCGCTCCGGGGCCGGGCGCCGAGCCGCGCCGCTCCGGGGCCGGGCGGCGGGGAGGCGCCGAGCCGCGCCGCGCCGCTCCGGGGCCGGGCGGCGGGGAGGCGCTGCGCCGCGCCGCTCCGGGGCCGGGCGGCGGGGAGGCGCTGCGCCGCGCCGCTCCGGGGCCGGGCGGCGGTGGGCACCGCGCCGCTTCGGGGCCGGGCGGCGGGGGTCGGCGGGTCGGCGCCGGTGGTGGGAGGCCGGCCGGAGCCGGTGGCGGGGGCTGCCCGGAGCCGTGCTGGGGGCTCGGCGGGGCTTCCACGTGCGGCGATGGCGTGGGGAACGGTGTCCCCGCAGGGTCAAAAGCAGGGAGGGCTGCGTCTCGCGGCATCTTGGAGCCCGGGGCTTTTGGTCGGCCACGTTGGTTCCCCGGGCCGTGCCGGCAGGTGTAGTTTCTATGGTCGTGGCTGCCGGGCAAACCGCTTCTCTTTTTGCCTCCTCCTTTCCAGTGTCACCTTCTGCGTCCCGTGCAGAAAATGCTGCGTGCTTGATTCCGCTCGCTGCTCAGGTAATGGCGCGTCTGGGGCTGCGGGAGCGGGGAGAAACACTTGCCGGTTCAAGGACGCCACGGGTGCGCCACATCAAAGCCAGAGGAAAGGCAAATCTGCTGCCCGTGCAGAAAAGCCGAGGACAAACTGCAGGTAAGAGAGCGCACCTCGTTCCTGCAGTGCTCCCTTGGGAGTTACGGATGTTTGCCTTCCAGGCAAAAGAACAGACTTTGCCTTAGGAGAAATGAAGAGCTGCCTGTTCCCTTCTTTAGGGTCCGGTGTTTCACTTCTGGTTGGTCGTGCTAATTGGATGGGCGAGCTGGAAATAGCCTTTTGTTTTGATACGCAGAAGTAAATTGTTAGTAATACGCGGTGTCAGTAGAGTTCATTTTTGAGCACCCAGGTGCCAGTGGAAACGTAAGGAATGAAGCTCGATGGGAACTGATACTTAAATTTAGTTTTCCGTGATTTTTCTTTGCCGTTCGGGCGTGGATGGCACGGTGTCCTGTGGCTCGGTCCACGTTCTGTTCCGTGGAGCCTTCGGTCTAGGACTTTGAAGTAAGGAAGTTTGTCCTTCCAGAAAAGGGCTAGTCGCTCCTAGGATTGAGGTGTGGACTTGCAGAGTCTCTTAGGCACGTGCTCGGAATTGGAGGCGAATTTCACTTGATGTTGCTGCTGTTTGTCTTCACTTTCCTTCCTTCCCCCACGGCTCCATCAGGAGCGGGAGCTCTGAATCATCATTTTGTTTTCAGTCTCAAACACGTTTTTTTACCCAAGGAGGTGCTACGTTTAGAAGTTAATGAGTTTTGTCACAAACGCGTCGGTCGATGCGATTGCGTTGCGATTGTTAAAACCCGCAAAATAACACCAGTCTTACGGATCTGGCCTATTTCTTCCGAACACGGATTCGTCACGTGCAAATCGGGATACAGGTCGTCTGCGCTTCGTGCTGAGACAGGGATGAGCTCCCAAAGGCAAAAAATACAAGGTCGTGGGGGTTGGTTTTGTTTGTATTTGGGGGCGGGGGGGGGGGTGGATTTAAAAGAAAAAAAAGAGCGCAGTGTTGACTGGTGGCAGCCTGCAGGGCTCTTTTGCTGCCCGACCTCTCCTTTTCCTCTCTTGAACTCCTCTTTCGTGGCTGTAATTGTCGTTTGGAGAAGTTCAGAAGAGCGGTTCAGTGACTTGCCTGGGTCCGTGTGCCAGTAATACCGGGAAGGGAAGCGCTTGAACCGGTAGCAAATCAAGTTGGCTACAAGCAGAGGTTCTGAAGGAAGAACAACGATAACGGGAAGCAAATAGCAAGTTCCCAAAAAATGGGCGCGTGTCAAACGCATCCGAGTTTTACGGCCAAATGTTGTTTGGCAACATGTTCCAAACGGCTATTTTTTCCTTCCCTCGGTTGTAGTCTTTGCAAAACTTCACAAAACCAGGAAGCTTGGGACTCCTACCCAGCTTTATGCTACGGGTTTTTTTTTTTCCTCTCTCAGCAGAGTGTCAGCTGCCGCCGTTTCACCGTGGTCGCCCTTTCTTCTGCCGTGAAAGTGCAAGACGGACGGAAAGGCTCCATAGCGGTCTGCGAGTACAAGGTACGTCCGCGATGCGTGTCCGCGTTTTTCCTAAGGCGCTTGTAGTACGGACTTCAAAGTTAACGTCAAGAATGTGCCGGCTCTCCTTCCTTCTGTAGTTTTTCTAGGAACTGTTTTAAGGCAGATACTAAAAGTCAAAGAAGGTCTGCGCTGGAGCGTGTTAACGCCTGTGCAAAGTCGGCTTCCCTCCGTTTATTTTGCCTTCCCGAAAGCGCAATCTTGTGTTTCTGTGCGCTTACTAGGAAAGGATATCGGGAAAACAATTTTATCCTAAAAGAGGAAAGACAATGTTTGTGAGAGTTCAGGCGTTCGGAAGAAACAGGCTTTGTTTTTGTCATAAAAGCTGTGTGCTTTTTCAGTCAATAAGTTTTTAAAATATCTTACAGTAGGTCTTGAAAAGCTTACTGCGATACTAGCGTCCGTACTAAAAGCGATCAAGGTCCAAGGAGAGACGTGGACAAAAGAGGAGGAATCGGCGTCGCTTTCCCGAGAAGCATTGCCAGCCTTGTAAGTAGCGACAGCGAGTCCTGACGTGGTTTCGGTGAGTTACTGCTTCGGCAGCATCCTTTTTTCTTAACCTACAGCGTGTGATTTCTTACTTCAGCTGGAAAGAGATTTTCCAGAATGGAAATCTTTCTCATTCAAAGAAGTTGTGTTTTATGAGCTCCCCATCAGAGTGGGGATCTTCAGAGATGATGCGCTTGGCAGTGGAAGTCAGCAGCAGCAAGACTTTCCACTCTCTTAAAAAAAAAAAAAAAAAAAAAAGTCCGTTTGCTTCCAAAGACCCGAGCACAGCACGTCTTCCAGAAGTTGATGGCATCGCTGGTTCTCAGTTGCAACAGCCGAGATGTCATCAACACGCGTTCCTCTGCGTGCTTCGGCGCAGCCAAAAGCGTTAGCAAATCTGCCGGTCCTTTTTGGTAGCCTTACGCGTTGCAGCCCCGGGGATTGGATTCTGCCCCCAAAGTAAAACCGTATGGGGGATCTCTTCTGTCACGGTTTTTTCTCTCCTAGATGTAACTTCAGGAAAAAAAAGTTAAAATTGGATCTACAAACTGCCTTGCGTTGTTTCAGCTGTAACTGCCAACTAGCTGTGGCGTACAATTGCTTAGGTGTGTTTAAGCAGTTAGGTATTTGTTCTGAACGTTGACCAGGAGAGGCAACTGAACGTTACGGGGTGTTTTCCCCCCCGCTCTTTTGACGGAGTGCTCTGAAGTACTTTCTTTCTGTCTGGCTTTCAAGGGTGCGTTTCCCTGGCAGTTCAGCAGCATCTCTCTTGGGCGGCGCGGCTGGCCAGATGTCGCTCCTAATGACGTAAGGCGCAAAAAACCCCTGGTCAAATGATGACTGCGTATCTTGGAGACAGATAATCTACTGGTATCGATTCACAGCTGTGCAAGTTAAATTAACGCCAAAGGAAAATCCAGTCCTTCTCCAGCAGAAGTATTTTTATTGGATGTTTATAAACACACGCACAGCTTTTTTAGTATGAAGCGAATTGCTGCGATTTGTCCTTTGCTTTTCCTTTTCCCCTCGAAAGCGTTACGCTTCGCTTCCAGCTTTGTCGACCGAGCCAGCAAGATGTGCAGCAGCAGCTGCGAGGGCCGTAGCTGTTGCGGCGGACCTGTAAGCGTAGATTCTGATTGCGGTACGCCCTCGTCCTGCAGCCTCGCAGGGTCGTCTCCCTGCAGCCGTGCCGTAAGGAAGGGGTGAGACGTTTTCCAACGCCGGCAAGAGCGTGTGCTTGTATGCGAAGAACATGTTCGGAATCGTACCGGTTAGTCTTAATGCTGATGGGAAGCGTTCAGGTCGCTCTAGCTTTTAAAGGATGTCTTGTATTTGGAGCTGACGTGCTTACCTCGAATCCTCCTTGAGCTCAGCTGCTCTCCTCTCCCTTGCTCTGACTGAATTCCTGTACTCGCTGCTGTGCTATTTTTTTCACATGCTGAAATATCGCTTGGGCTTTTTGTTTTTCAGGTGTCTTGTTGCAAGCGTCTCGTGGTGCTCGCTAGGTACCCCCCGGCCCAGGTTGGCCTGCCTGTCGTGAAGCGTCCCGAGGGTAAGGGGCCGGCCCCGTGCCTGGAGGCTCCCGGCTCTGTCTCCGGCGGGTGCCCCGCGGGTGCGGCAGCGAGGGCTGCGTGGTGGGGCGAGTCCCGGGCCAAGAGGGAGCGGGGAGGTTCGTTGCCCCGGGGAGCCCGTCCCAGCGCGGGAACGGAGGGGGAGCACGGCAGAGCAGAGCCTGAGCGAGAGGTGCGGCACCGTCCCCCGGCAGGCTCCCCCCGCGGCGTGGGGCAGCCGCCGGCTTGCGGGACGGGGGCCGGGGGGGGCTGCAGCCGTTTGGGGGGGCTGCCCCCATTTTATTTTTCTGGCGGAGCTCCCCTTTTCGGGGGGGCGCCTACATATGTAAATGGCATTATTAAAGTAGCTGTTTTCCTTGTTCTGTGCCTTTTTGGGGGGGGTGATTAAAAAGTGTGGAGGGGCCTGGGGGGTGATGATGTCATTTGGGGCCCCCCAACGTCACGGGGGGCGGGGGCGTGATGATGAAACAGAGGAGCAGGTGAGTGGGGGATGAAGGTGTCACGGGGAGGTTTCCCCCCAGAGAAGGGGGGTCACAGTCCCAAAATGCCTGAAAACTCGTGTGTGTGTGTGTGTGTGTGTGATTAACCATGTGAAGAACTGGAAATACGGGTGCGAGGCATTGCAGTAGAAAAAAATCTCTCGCCTTTATATATATATATATATTGAAAAATAATATTCGTTTTTATGTGTGTGTGTGTATATATATATGTAAAAGGATTTCAAAATACAAACCTGTACCTGCTATGTTATAGAAATTATTAAAAAATCTCAATGGAGATAGATAGGGTTTTAAAATAAAAAAGAACTTGTCTCTATGTTAAGAAATAAAGGAGTTTAAAATGCAAAAAGAGATGATGTAGGTGAAGGAATTTAAACCAGAAGTCAGTCTGGATAGGTAGAAGTACCTACGCTTACCCTGTGTCACCGAGTAAGCTTAAGTAGGTATCCCGTGTAATCGAAGTAAAGGTTCTATGGAAGTGTAAACAGATAACTAAGTCTAAAGAGGTAGGATTGTAAGTAGATACCGAAGTCTAAAGAGAGAAGTCGAAGATATCAAAGTGTCAAAATATGCAAGTCCAAGAGCAAAATATCCAATATCCAAGAGCAACACAGTTTGGGGCTCCCAGGAAAGCTGAATCCGCCTGGATTTGTGCAGCTGGAAAGCAAGCACAAACACACCACACCGCACACGCACACACTCACACCCCCCCCGCCCCCCCGCATTTTAACGCAGAAAACCAAAAATGACCCATTGTTATGATGTGGAAAAGCGCCGGAGAACCCCAGAACTGAATATTTTGGAAAAGCAGAAACCCCCAAGTTTTGTATGACGTAAAAGAAAAAACAAACAACAACAACAACAACAAACAAAAAAACCCCAAACGAAAAACCGGCGCCAATTTGGGCCAAATCTGGGGTGAACCACGGACAGTTTGAGGGGCATTGCTGGGGATTATCTGGCGTGGATTCCTTCTCCGGAGCGGAATATCCGTTGCGGGTTATCCCAGGTGAGTTATCTGCTGTGGATTATGCCGGGTGGACCCCCTGGTGTAGGTCATCCCCACCCGTGTCCCCCCGTGCACCTTTGTACCCACACATAGCCGCCGTCCGTCCGTCCGTCCGTGTCCGTCTCCTCCCCCCTGTCCTCCTCTGCGTGTCTCTCCGCCCTCCCGAGTGCTCTCCACCCGAACGTCCCCCCACACAAGGTTTTTCCCCCCGTGCGGGGTTTTTTTTTTTTTTTCCCTGGGCCGTGCCCCCCGCGTCCCCTGCCCTCCAGTCTCGCGCCCCCGCTCCCCTGCTCCACCCCTCCCCTAACCCCTTTGCTTCTGGACCCCCAGCTCCGCACGGGCCACGGGCAGCCTGGGGAGCTTCACCCCGAGCCGTTCCTTTCCCCCCTGGGCAGCAGCGGTTCTGCCGCTGCTACAGGCAGGCGCTTTCTGGACGGGCGAGGGGCTGGGACGACCGGAGGCTGCCGCACGCTCTGGTCCGAGCGAGACGCTGTTCCCGGGGGACCTGGCGCAGGGAAAGGCGAGGGACTCTCCGCGCTGCCGGTGGCTCTTCAGAAGGGAACCGCGCTCTGGTTTTAGCGGCAGAAGGTGTCGGTCGGGCAGCCGCGTAGCACTGTGCTGAGCGACGGGGCAGGCGTCTGGCTTGTTGGAGTCCAGGCGTGTTTCTCGCCTCGCAGTCTCGATGCCAAAACAAGCAGGGGGTTCAGGTTCCCAAAGCCTTTGGACGTGGGAGCAAGATGACAGCTAGGTCTCTAGCAGCACGGTATTTCAGCCGTGTTGCTTGCTGCAAATGGCTTGCAGGCCAGGAGATGTTGAGAGGGGTCTGAAACAAAGAAAGGGAGCGTGGAAGTGGTTGTTTGAAGGCGGCAAATGAGGCAGCCGAAGGAAGCGAGCGGCTCAGCTGCCTTGGTGGACCAGCCCCTCCAGCCTCCCGAGTCTGGCGCGCCGCAGGCGGTCAAAGCGCAGGCGCCGCGCTCGCTGGCGGGAGCGGCAGGGAGCGCAGAGCTGCGCTGCCGTCCAGAGCGGCGAGGGAACCGGCAGGGCTCTAGGGCCATCTGGTGCGGCCAGCCGACGGGCCTCTTTGCTTTCCCTGTTTCACGTCTAATTCCTTTGCGTGCCGCAGGGCAGGGTGGTAAGTAACATCGCGCAGGTCTTATTTAAGTGGCAAGCCCTGCGCGGGAAGCCCGGGGCGGCGCAGGATGAGCGGAGGGCACCGCGGCAGAGCCCGAGGGTCACCGGCGTATCGCTCGCTCGCAGATCGCGCGCTTGCCGGCGGTCTGCTCGCGTGCACCGCTTCCTGATAATCGTAGCTGCCCCTCTCACACAAAGCAGCTTTCAGTATCTCCTCGCGTGCCTTCAGGATGTCATCAGTGTCGCTTTTTTTTTCTTTTTTTTTAATAAAATCTCTCCAGGGTCTGTTGGCTCGCTGGTGTCACTCTCCCACCCCTGATGCCACCTGCAGATGAATCCAGCAATCCCGGGGGCTTACTCTGGGGGCAAAAAAGCCGAGCCAAGGCAAAGGTATTGACCAGGTTCCCTGCGCTGCTTCCCCCGGCTGGGTCCTGGGGTGAGGGGCGCGGAGAGAAAGGGCCAGCAGCCCTCTGCGAGCTGTCAAGCGCAGAGGACTGAAATGCTGGAGCCGCTTGGGTGCTTTTTGGGGGCGAGGCAATGGCTCTGGCTGCGTGGGCTGTGAGCGGGAGCAGGGGCAGAGAAGGGCGAGGCTTGTGGCCCCCCCCCCCCCCCCCCCCCCCCGTAAGGCGGCGGCGGCGGCTGCGGGCGGCCCAAGGCGGGCCGGGGTGCGAGTCCTTTGTCCCCGCGGGGAGCGCTCGGGGCGCGGGGCTCGGTGTGGTGCTGCCGCCTGGCGTCCAAAAGCGGGTACTGCAGCTCGGGTGGCGCCCGGGGGCGGTGGGGCGTTTTGGCCGTGCCTCGGTGCTGCCGCCTGGCGTCCAAAAGCGGGTACTGCAGGCCGGGAGCCGCGCAGGGGCGGTGGCGTGCACGTGATCCCCGGTGCCGGTGGCCGGTACCGGGCATGCGACAGCGCGGCGCCCGCGGGGCGATGCCGCCGCAGCCGTTGCTGCCTCCCGGTAAGGAAGCGCCGCTCTCGCCGCCCGGGAGGTGCTGGCTGCTGCTGGCACGGCCGCCTCGGCCTCCGCTGCAGCCCCGCCCCGGCCCACGCCCCCGTCCTGGTGTGGAGCGGCCCCGCCCCTAGCGACGGGCCCCGCCCCTGGAGCTCCCCGGCAGGGGAAGGGCACCACCCCTAGCGACAGACCCCGCCCCTGGAGACCACCCCGTGCGGTGTGTCAGGGCGGAGCTCAGCCGCGGGGGGCGGAGCCTTGCAGTGGTAAGGCGGAGCTTTGCCATGTGAGGGCGGAGCTTCACCGGCGCATGCGCGGTGCGTAGGGGGCGGAGCCTTGCCGCGGGGGGGCGGAGCTTCGCTGGCGCATGCGTGGTGTGTGAAGGGCGGAGCTTTGCTGCAGAGGGCGGGGTTTGCCGCGGGGAGGGCGGAGCTTCGCCAGCGCATGCGCGGTGCGTCGGGGGCGGGAATGGCGCGGTGGGCGGAGGTTCCCCGCGCGGAGGGGCCGGGGTGAGCCCGGGGCGGAGGGGAGCGGAGCGGTCGTTGGGCTGCGGCTGCAGGCAGCGAGGAGGTGAGCGGGGAAAGCCCCGAGGAGGGCGGCGGGACGCACGGAGCGGGGAGGGTGCGGTGCCGTGTGGGAGCCGGGCGGGCGGAGCTTCCTGGAGCCGGTCCGGGGGGGCGCCGCGCCGCGCCGCTCCGGGGCGGGGGGGCGCCGAGCCGCTGAGCTCCGGGGCCGGGCGGCGGGGGGGGCGCCGCGCCGAGCCGCTCCGCTCCGGGGCCGCGCGGCGGGGGGGGCGCCGCGCCGAGCCGCTCCGCTCCGGGGCCGCGCGGCGGGGGGGCGCCGGGTCGGTGCCGGTGGGGGGGCGCCGGCCGGAGCCGGTGGCGGGGGCTGCCCGGAGCCGCGCTGGGGGCTCGGCGGGGCTTCCACGTGCGGCGGTGGCGTGGGGAACGGTGTCCCCGCAGGGTCCAAAAGCAGGGAGGGCTGCGTCTCGCGGCATTTTGGAGCCCGGGGCTTTTGGTCGGCCACGTTGGTTCCCCGGGCCGTGCCGGCAGGTGTAGTTTCTATGGTCGTGGCTGCCGGGCAAACCGCTTCTCTTTTGCCTCCTCCTTTCCAGTGTCACCTTCTGCGTCCCGTGCAGAAAATCCTGCGTGCTTGATTCCGCTCGCTGCTCAGGTAATGGCGCGTCTGGGGCTGCGGGAGCGGGGAGAAACACTTGCCGGTTCAAGGACGCCACGGGTGCGCCACATCAAAGCCAGAGGAAAGGCAAATCTGCTGCCCGTGCAGAAAAGCCGAGGACAAACTGCAGGTAAGAGAGCGCACCTCGTTCCTGCAGTGCTCCCTTGGGCGTTACGGATGTTTGCCTTCCAGGCAAAAGAACAGACTTTGCCTTAGGAGAAATGAAGAGCTGCCTGTTCCCTTCTTTAGGGTCCGGTGTTTCACTTCTGGTTGGTCGTGCTAATTGGATGGGCGAGCTGGAAATAGCCTTTTGTTTTGATACGCAGAGGTAAATTGTTAGTAATACGCGGTGTCAGTAGAGTTCATTTTTGAGCACCCAGGTGCCAGTGGAAACGTAAGGAATGAAGCTCGATGGGAACTGATACTTAAATTGGTGGCAGCCTGCAGGGCTCTTTTGCTGCCCGACCTCTCCTTTTCCTCTCTTGAACTCCTCTTTCGTGGCTGTAATTGTCGTTTGGAGAAGTTCAGAAGAGCGGTTCAGTGACTTGCCTGGGTCCGTGTGCCAGTAATACCGGGAAGGGAAGCGCTTGAACCGGTAGCAAATCAAGTTGGCTACAAGCAGAGGTTCTGAAGGAAGAACAACGATAACGGGAAGCAAATAGCAAGTTCCCAAAAAATGGGCGCGTGTCAAACGCATCCGAGTTTTACGGCCAAATGTTGTTTGGCAACATGTTCCAAACGGCTATTTTTTCCTTCCCTCGGTTGTAGTCTTTGCAAAACTTCACAAAACCAGGAAGCTTGGGACTCCTACCCAGCTTTATGCTACGGGTTTTTTTTTTTTTCCTCTTTCAGCAGAGCGTCAGCTGCCGCCGTTTCACCGTGGTCGCCCTTTCTTCTGCCGTGAAAGTGCAAGACGGACGGAAAGGCTCCATAGCGGTCTGCGAGTACAAGGTACGTCCGCGATGCGTGTCCGCGTTTTTCCTAAGGCGCTTGTAGTACGGACTTCAAAGTTAACGTCAAGAATGTGCCGGCTCTCCTTCCTTCTGTAGTTTTTCTAGGAACTGTTTTAAGGCAGATACTAAAAGTCAAAGAAGGTCTGCGCTGGAGCGTGTTAACGCCTGTGCAAAGTCGGCTTCCCTCCGTTTATTTTGCCTTCCCGAAAGCGCAATCTTGTGTTTCTGTGCGCTTACTAGGAAAGGATATCGGGAAAACCATTTTATCCGAAAAGAGGAAAGGCAATGTTTGCAAGAGTTCAGAAGAAACAGGCTTTGTTTTTGTCATAAAAGCTGTGTGCTTTTTCAGTCAATAAGTTTTTAAAAAGGAGGATTTCAAAATACAAACCTGTATCTGCTGTATTATATAAATTATTAAAAAATAATTTTCTGTCTTTTTCCCTTTTTTCCGTCTCCGTTTTAGTTCACCCATGCGGGTTTTTAAATCACTTCCCGATGTTCTTAATCGCCGCTTCCTTTAAACACTTTCCTGACTCCTTTTCTCCTCTTTGCTGCTGCCTTTATTCCCCTGTATTTCTGTTTTAATTCTTTCTTGTCTTTCCTTAGGGCCCTCGTTTTTTGAATCTTCCTTCTCCGTCCCTCTAGTTCGCTGTCCTGTTTTTTAATTTTCCCATTTATTTCCCTAATCCCTGTGGCTTTTTCCATGTTCTAGGTTGACTTTTCCCCTGGGGGTTTAGCTGGGTTTAATTGTTTCTTCTCTTCCCTTAGTGTTCCCTCAGTGCCCTCGCTTTCTAAATTTTCCTTCCCCGATGGAGCTCCCTGTCGCTATTTATTAAGTTTTTTCCTTATTTCTTCCGTCGCCCTTGCTGTTCAAACGTCCTGCTTTCGGCTGGCAGAGAGTTAAGGTTCTTCCTAGTAGCTGGCACAGTGCTGCCGTTTGGATTTCGGATGAGCATCATGTTGGTAACACGCTGACGTTTTGTTTGTCGCTAAGTAGCGCTGACACCACTCAAGGACCTTTCAGCTTCCCGTGCTCTGCCCGGTGCCACGGGCACTTTGTGTCTCCTGGCATCCTAGGCGCACCGAGTGACAGTCGCAGCATCTTTCTTTAGAATAGGCGTGGAGCAGGTGAGCGGAGCGGTAGGGTGCTTTTGAGGAGGAGGGTGTCGCAGAAGCGGTTGGCAGTAACCAGACCGATGCTGAATACCAGCGCTGTGTTTTAGTTTGTTAGTGGGTTGTGGGTTTGTGGGTTGGGAGTTTGGTGTTGGTTTTTTTGTTTGTTTTGGGTGGTTTTGGGTGGTTTTGGGTGGTTTTGGGTGGTTTTGGGTGGTTTTGGGTGGTTTTGGGTGGTTTTGGGTGGTTTTGGGTGGTTTTGGGTGGTTTTTTTTGGTTTTTTTTGGTTTTTTTTGGTTTGTTTTAGATGACGAAGAGGAACTGGGTGAGTGCAGGAATGTTCTAGTTAGGTGTGTGGTGGTTTTCTTTTTTTTTTGAGGGTCGATTCAGATCCCTGGTCCTCTGAAAGCTCAGTTGCGGGATCAGGGCTGAGGAGGTAACAAGGATAGGAATTGCAGGGAGGGGTTCTAAAGTTGGTGTCGGGGAGAGGCCTGTCCAGGAGCAGTCTCCTTTGGGAAGGGCAAAGGAGCGGGTTACTGTTGTTAGCGCGCTGCTGACGTTTGCTGAGCAGGGCAGTTCCATCCTGTGTCTGTGCGTTTTGCTTTTGCGTAGTCTGTCTGTCTTCTGTGTCTCGTACCATGGCTTTCTCAGGTCTCGATGTTTCCGTAGCTCTTTGTGATCATCGGGCCCCTCGGTAAGCCTCCCGAGGGTCTCGAACGCATCGCCTCATCGGCATAGCGCTTCTTGAGCCCTGCTTATCTTGCCGTCGTAGCTTAAAGCACGGACGTGTCCGGGAAGCGTCGCGTTCCAGATGTTTCCGAGGGATCGTCTGTTGCGGTGGCCGGCCGGGCGGTCTCCGCAGGTCTGCTTTTGAGAGTTACGTTTCTACGGTCGTCTTCAGGGGTTTCATCCCTGGTTCCTTAATGGTCTTAGGTCTTAAATCCTGGCTTGTCATGCATCCATTTATCTTTTTTAGATGGTAGTTTTATCTCCTGGGCCACGGCAGGCACCGTAGGGGTTCCGTGCCGGAGGCATCTTCCCTACCGGAGTCGTTCCCGCTCGTGATCTTCTCGGGTCTCGAGGTCACGTCGTTTGTGGCATCTGTGTGCAGTGTCTGTCTGTGTGTCGGGGTTGGAGCCGCTCTGCCCAGGAGCGTTGCGATATTGGAGTTGGGGGTAGCATAGCCTCACGGTGATACGTCCATTTGTACAGTATCTGTAGGCAAAGATTGTACGGGCCATCTCGAGGCAAGCAGCTGTAGACAGGTGCCGCAGTTACTTCTGTTGTGTTTTGCGGGTGCCGGAGGCTGGACCGGCGCACGTAGCGAAGCGTCTTCTTCGCCTTGCCGTAGCGGAAGGTGAAACTTGGGAATCGTACGGAGCCCAAGGTTGTTTAGAGGTGCGCGGCGAGGCAGTTGCAGGGATAGCTCTGGAACCGGGGGGCTGTGCTGCAGTGGCAGCTGGGTGGTGTAAGTGTAGTGGTTTGAGTGAGCGGTGGTTGAAGGATTGTTCGGTTCCTGAATGTGCCTAACCTTGTACGTGTGAAGTATTTTATTGCAGGTCGTATGTAATGTTGAGAGTAATTTATTTCATATATACTATAGAATAAAAAAACCCCAGCTGGGGCATTTCCCTCCCCCCCGCTGCGTTTTTTTTTCCCCCGGTCCCGGCCGCTCTGCGAGGCGATGATCATCGCCAAGGTTTGGGCGGAGGTCAGGCTCGGGCCGGGGTTTTCTCAGGCAGGGCGATTTTTTTTTTTTTTTTTTTTTTTTGAGGCCCTCGGGAACACCGTTCCCAGGGAGCGCCGCAGAGGCAGGGCGACGGTCCGTTGTGGCGTGCTGGTGGTGGAACGGATCGGCCGAGACCGAGGCGTGGTTTGGGTGGTAGCTGAATGAGCGGTGCGTTTGGAATGTATCTAACCTTTTATGATGGTGTGGGGGTGCTTTGTTTCTTTGCAGGTTCCAGGTGGAATTGAAATTTTTCCTTTGCAGACATGTAGAAATGAAAACAAAATGACCATTATGACAATTATCCCTGGGAGTCATAATTAATTTAAATTAAAAAAAAAATTACTCCCAGGGTAGGAGCTGGTTGCTACTGCTGCACCAGCCTTACCATTTTTTAATTTTTTTTTAGTTCATTTTTTTTATAGTGTTTGTTATTTGTTTTTTTTTTCCTTTGTACTATATAAATATGTATACAAATATATACATACACCCTCCCAGGTGGGAGGAAGCAATGATTAAACTAGTAACACCACATCTTCCTATAACAATTCATTCCTCCCACATGGAAGGGCAATTACCATCTTGTTATGAAACTGAATCAACTAATTATTCAAAGCAGTTACATTTCTCTGGCACCCCCTACAAAACAAAAGAAACAATAAACAACGAGAAATGCAAACACAATCATTCAAACAAAATTGTACACAGCACACAAAAGTGTAAAAAGCAAAACCCAGCGCGGCAAAAACCGAACTCGTCCAAAGCACCAAACTAGCCGACACAGTCCTCCCGGATGACAGAGAAGGTCCTCCAGAGCATAGAGATGAGCCAGAAAGTCCTCCCCGATGAGAAAGACTGTCCTTCAGACCATAGAGCTGCAAGGAGAAGTCCTCCCGGAGTATAGAGCGGCTCCGCAGACCATCGAGATGACAGCGAAAGTCGACCCAGACGATAGAGAAGGTCGTCCAGAGCATAGAGATGAAACCAGAGGTCCCCTGGATGATCCAGAAGGTCGCCGAGCGCCTCGAGATTAAACTGGCGGTCCCAACCGGCGCATGCGCGGTGCGCCGGGGGCGGGCATGGGGCGGTGGGCGGAGGTTCCCCGCGCGGAGCGGAGCGGCGCGGTCGTTGGGCTGCGGCTGCAGGCAGCGAGGAGGTGAGCGGGGAAAGCCCCGAGGAGGACGGCGGTGCCTGCGGGGGAGCGGCCGGGCCGGCGGGAGGCACGGAGCGGGGAAGGTGCGGTGCCGTGTGGGAGCCGGCGGGCGGAGCTTCCTGGAGCCGGTCGGGGCCGGGGGCGCCGCGCCGCTCCGCTCGGGGGCCGGGCGGCGGGGGGGCGCCGAGCCGCGCCGCTCCGGGGCCTGGCGGCGGGGGGGGGCCGCGCCGCGCCGAGCCGCTCCGGGGCCGGGCGCCGAGCCGCGCCGCTCCGGGGCCGGGCGGCGGGGAGGCGCCGCGCCGAGCCGCGCCGCTCCGGGGCCGGGCGGCGGGGGGGGGGGGCCGCGCCGCTCCGGGGCCGGGCGCCGAGCCGCGCCGCTCCGGGGCCGGGCGGCGGGGAGGCGCCGCGCCGAGCCGCTCCGGGGCCGGGCGGCGGGGAGGCGCCGAGCCGCGCCGCGCCGCTCCGGGGCCGGGCGGCGGGGGGCACCGCGCCGCTTCGGGGCCGGGCGGCGGGGGTCGGCGGGTCGGCGCCGGTGGTGGGAGGCCGGCCGGAGCCGGTGGCGGGGGCTGCCCGGAGCCGTGCTGGGGGCTCGGCGGGGCTTCCACGTGCGGCGATGGCGTGGGGAACGGTGTCCCCGCAGGGTCCAAAAGCAGGGAGGGCTGCGTCTCGCGGCATCTTGGAGCCCGGGGCTTTTGGTCGGCCACGTTGGTTCCCCGGGCCGTGCCGGCAGGTGTAGTTTCTATGGTCGTGGCTGCCGGGCAAACCGCTTCTCTTTTTGCCTCCTCCTTTCCAGTGTCACCTTCTGCGTCCCGTGCAGAAAATCCTGCGTGCTTGATTCCGCTCGCTGCTCAGGTAATGGCGCGTCTGGGGCTGCGGGAGCGGGGAGAAACACTTGCCGGTTCAAGGACGCCACGGGTGCGCCACATCAAAGCCAGAGGAAAGGCAAATCTGCTGCCCGTGCAGAAAAGCCGAGGACAAACTGCAGGTAAGAGAGCGCACCTCGTTCCTGCAGTGCTCCCTTGGGAGTTACGGATGTTTGCCTTCCAGGCAAAAGAACAGACTTTGCCTTAGGAGAAATGAAGAGCTGCCTGTTCCCTTCTTTAGGGTCCGGTGTTTCACTTCTGGTTAGTCGTGCTAATTGGATGGGCGAGCTGGAAATAGCCTTTTGTTTTGATACGCAGAAGTAAATTGTTAGTAATACGCGGTGTCAGTAGAGTTCATTTTTGAGCACCCAGGTGCCAGTGGAAACGTAAGGAATGAAGCTCGATGGGAACTGATACTTAAATTTAGTTTTCCGTGATTTTTCTCTGCCGTTCGGGCGTGGATGGCACGGTGTCCTGTGGCTCGGTCCACGTTCTGTTCCGTGGAGCCTTCGGTCTAGGACTTTGAAGTAAGGAAGTTTGTCCTTCCAGAAAAGGGCTAGTCGCTCCTAGGATTGAGGTGTGGACTTGCAGAGTCTCTTAGGCACGTGCTCGGAATTGGAGGCGAATTTCACTTGATGTTGCTGCTGTTTGTCTTCACTTTCCTTCCTTCCCCCACGGCTCCATCAGGAGCGGGAGCTCTGAATCATCATTTTGTTTTCAGTCTCAAACACGTTTTTTTACCCAAGGAGGTGCTACGTTTAGAAGTTAATGAGTTTTGTCACAAACGCGTCGGTCGATGCGATTGCGTTGCGATTGTTAAAACCCGCAAAATAACACCAGTCTTACGGATCTGGCCTATTTCTTCCGAACACGGATTCGTCACGTGCAAATCGGGATACAGGTCGTCTGCGCTTCGTGCTGAGA
The DNA here is from genome assembly GCF_965183815.1 of Platalea leucorodia. Lineage (NCBI taxonomy): Eukaryota > Metazoa > Chordata > Aves > Pelecaniformes > Threskiornithidae > Platalea > Platalea leucorodia. The sequence goes on from NW_028121325.1 coordinate 41,437, forward strand.
CAGGGATGAGCTCCCAAAGGCAAAAAATACAAGGTCGTGGGGGTTGGTTTTGTTTGTATTTGGGGGCGGGGGGGGGGTGGATTTAAAAGAAAAAAAAGAGCGCAGTGTTGACTGGTGGCAGCCTGCAGGGCTCTTTTGCTGCCCGACCTCTCCTTTTCCTCTCTTGAACTCCTCTTTCGTGGCTGTAATTGTCGTTTGGAGAAGTTCAGAAGAGCGGTTCAGTGACTTGCCTGGGTCCGTGTGCCAGTAATACCGGGAAGGGAAGCGCTTGAACCGGTAGCAAATCAAGTTGGCTACAAGCAGAGGTTCTGAAGGAAGAACAACGATAACGGGAAGCAAATAGCAAGTTCCCAAAAAATGGGCGCGTGTCAAACGCATCCGAGTTTTACGGCCAAATGTTGTTTGGCAACATGTTCCAAACGGCTATTTTTTCCTTCCCTCGGTTGTAGTCTTTGCAAAACTTCACAAAACCAGGAAGCTTGGGACTCCTACCCAGCTTTATGCTACGGGTTTTTTTTTTTCCTCTCTCAGCAGAGTGTCAGCTGCCGCCGTTTCACCGTGGTCGCCCTTTCTTCTGCCGTGAAAGTGCAAGACGGACGGAAAGGCTCCATAGCGGTCTGCGAGTACAAGGTACGTCCGCGATGCGTGTCCGCGTTTTTCCTAAGGCGCTTGTAGTACGGACTTCAAAGTTAACGTCAAGAATGTGCCGGCTCTCCTTCCTTCTGTAGTTTTTCTAGGAACTGTTTTAACGCAGATACTAAAAGTCAAAGAAGGTCTGCGCTGGAGCGTGTTAACGCCTGTGCAAAGTCGGCTTCCCTCCGTTTATTTTGCCTTCCCGAAAGCGCAATCTTGTGTTTCTGTGCGCTTACTAGGAAAGGATATCGGGAAAACAATTTTATCCGAAAAGAGGAAAGGCAATGTTTGCAAGAGTTCAGAAGAAACAGGCTTTGTTTTTGTCATAAAAGCTGTGTGCTTTTTCAGTCAATAAGTTTTTAAAAAGGAGGATTTCAAAATACAAACCTGTATCTGCTGTATTATATAAACTATTAAAAAATAATTTTCTGTCTTTTTCCCTTTTTTCCGTCTCCGTTTTAGTTCACCCATGCGGGTTTTTAAATCACTTCCCGATGTTCTTAATCGCCGCTTCCTTTAAACACTTTCCTGACTCCTTTTCTCCTCTTTGCTGCTGCCTTTATTCCCCTGTATTTCTGTTTTAATTCTTTCTTGTCTTTCCTTAGGGCCCTCGTTTTTTGAATCTTCCTTCTCCGTCCCTCTAGTTCGCTGTCCTGTTTTTTAATTTTCCCATTTATTTCCCTAATCCCTGTGGCTTTTTCCATGTTCTAGGTTGACTTTTCCCCTGGGGGTTTAGCTGGGTTTAATTGTTTCTTCTCTTCCCTTAGTGTTCCCTCAGTGCCCTCGCTTTCTAAATTTTCCTTCCCCGATGGAGCTCCCTGTCGCTATTTATTAAGTTTTTTCCTTATTTCTTCCGTCGCCCTTGCTGTTCAAACGTCCTGCTTTCGGCTGGCAGAGAGTTAAGGTTCTTCCTAGTAGCTGGCACAGTGCTGCCGTTTGGATTTCGGATGAGCATCATGTTGGTAACGCGCTGACGTTTTGTTTGTCGCTAAGTAGCGCTGACACCACTCAAGGACCTTTCAGCTTCCCGTGCTCTGCCCGGTGCGCAAGAAGCTGGGAGGCGCCACAGGCAGCTCAGCTGCCCCAGACCGGCCGCAGCGCTATTCCCTACCGTGGGACGTCACGCTCGGTATGGAAACTGGGGGGGCGTTGGCCAGGAGTCAGCGATGGCAGCTCGGGGACGTGCTTGGCATCGGTCGGCGAGTGGTGAGCCCCTGTCTAGTGAAGCGCTTGCTTTGTATACTCTTATTGGTTTATTACTGCTACTACTGCTACTACTAGTGTTACTACTATTCTGTTGTCTTTTCCTTCAATTGTTAAACTGTTCTTACCTTAACCCCCGAGTTTTCTGACTTCGACCCTTGCAATTTTCTCCCGCGTAGCGGCTGTGTGGTGCTTGGCTGCTGGCTGGGGTTAAACCACGACAAAAGCTTCTGTCGACTTGTATTCCGTCTGCCGTTTCCATTTTTTAATTCTTCCTTGTCTCTATTAGTACCTTTGCTTTGTCCGTTTTCTTCCTACGTCTCTCTTTTAGTTCACTGTCCCTGTTTTTCATTTTTTTCTCTTTGTTGCCCTAATTCCCGTCACTCTTGAATTTTTTTTTGCTTTTATCCCGTTCCCTGTCTTTAGTTTTCAACGAGTTCTTCTCTTTCCTTAGGGTCCTCCCTTTTAACAGCCTCGGAGGGGGCGTAGCTTCCCGCTGAGGAGCGGTTGGAGGAGGCGAGGTGGTTGTCAGCCGGGTCATCATTTAATAGTAAAGTATGAAATGGCACGTTGATTAATCATTTACCTTTTGGTTTTGTGGGAGCTGTGCTGGCTGCCTTTAGAATCAGCTGAGAATTTGAGGTGAGCTGGGTTGTAGAGGGGAGGCACCCGGGGCTGGCTATTTCACCCGAGCGCCACGGGCACTTTGTGTCTCCTGGCATCCTAGGCGCACCGAGTGACAGTCGCAGCATCTTTCTTTAGAATAGGCGTGGAGCAGGTGAGCGGAGCGGTACGGTGCTTTTGAGGAGGAGGGTGTCGCAGAAGCGGTTGGCAGTAACCAGACCGATGCTGAATACCAGCGCTGTGTTTTAGTTTGTTAGTGGGTTGTGGGTTTGTGGGTTGGGAGTTTGGTGTTGGTTTTTTTGTTTGTTTTGGGGTTTTTTTTGTTTTTTTTTGTTTGTTTGTTTTTTGGTTTTTTTTGGGGTTTTTTTTGTTTTTTTGTTTGTTTTTTGTTTTTTTTTTTTTGTTTCTGTGGTTTCTGTGGTTTCTGTGGTTTCTGTGGTTTCTGTGGTTTCTGTGGTTTTTTGTTTTGTTTTGTTTTTTTTTGTTTTTGTTGTGTGGTTTTTGTGTTTTTTTTGTTTTGTTTTAGATGACGAAGAGGAACTGGGTGAGTGCAGGAATGTTCTAGTTAGGTGTGTGGTGGTTTTCTTTTTTTTTTTGAGGGTGGATTCAGATCCCTGGCCCTCTGAAAGCTCAGTTGCGGGATCAGGGCTGAGGAGGTAACAAGGATAGGAATTGCAGGGAGGGGTTATAAAGTTGGTGTCGGGGAGAGGCCTGTCCAGGAGCAGTCTCCTTTGGGAAGGGCAAAGGAGCGGGTTACTGTTGTTAGCGCGCTGCTGACGTTTGCTGAGCAGGGCAGTTCCATCCTGTGTCTGTGCGTTTTGCTTTTGCGTAGTCTGTCTGTCTTCTGTGTCTCGTACCATGGCTTTCTCAGGTCTCGATGTTTCCGTAGCTCTTTGTGATCATCGGGCCCCTCGGGAGGCTTACCTCGAGGGCGTCTCGAACGCATCGCCTCATCGGCATAGCGTTTCTTGAGCCCTGCTTATCTTGCCGTCGTAGCTTAAAGCACGGACGTGTCCGGGAAGCGTCGCGTTCCAGATGTTTCCGAGGGATCGTCTGTTGCGGTGGCCGGCCGGGCGGTCTCCGCAGGTCTGCTTTTGAGAGTTACGTTTCTACGGTCGTCTTCAGGGGTTTCATCCCTGGTTCCTTAATGGTCTTAGGTCTTAAATCCTGGCTTGTCATGCATCCATTTATCTTTTTTAGATGGTAGTTTTATCTCCTGGGCCACGGCAGGCACCGTAGGGGTTCCGTGCCGGAGGCGTCTTCCCTACCGGAGTCGTTCCCGCTCGTGATCTTCTCGGGTCTCGAGGTCACGTCGTTTATGGCATCTGTGTGCAGTGTCTGTCTGTGTGTCGGGGTTGGAGCCGCTCTGCCCAGGAGCGTTGCGATATTGGAGTTGGGGGTAGCATAGCCTCACGGTGATACGTCCATTTGTACAGTATCTGTAGGCAAAGATTGTACGGGCCATCTCGAGGCAAGCAGCTGTAGACAGGTGCCGCAGTTACTTCTGTTGTGTTTCGCGGGTGCCGGAGGCTGGACCGGCGCACGTAGCGAAGCGTCTTCTTCGCCTTGCCGTAGCGGAAGGTGAAACTTGGGAATCGTACGGAGCCCAAGGTTGTTTAGAGGTGCGCGGCGAGGCAGTTGCAGGGATAGCTCTGGAACCGGGGGGCTGTGCTGCAGTGGCAGCTGGGTGGTGTAAGTGTAGTGGTTTGAGTGAGCGGTGGTTGAAGGATTGTTCGGTTCCTGAATGTGCCTAACCTTGTACGTGTGAAGTATTTTATTGCAGGTCGTATGTAATGTTGAGAGTAATTTATTTCATATATACTATAGAATAAAAAAACCCCAGCTGGGGCATTTCCCTCCCCCCCGCTGCGTTTTTTTTCCCCCGGTCCCGGCCGCTCTGCGAGGCGATGATCATCGCCAAGGTTTGGGCGGAGGTCAGGCTCGGGCCGGGGTTTTCTCAGGCAGGGCGATTTTTTTTTTTTTTTTTTTGAGGCCCTCGGGAACACCGTTCCCAGGGAGCGCCGCAGAGGCAGGGCGACGGTCCGTTGTGGCGTGCTGGTGGTGGAATGGATCGGCCGAGACCGAGGCGTGGTTTGGGTGGTAGCTGAATGAGCGGTGCGTTTGGAATGTATCTAACCTTTTATGATGGTGTGGGGGTGCTTTGTTTCTTTGCAGGTTCCAGGTGGAATTGAAATTTTTCCTTTGCAGACATGTAGAAATGAAAACAAAATGACAATTATGACAATTATCCCTGGGAGTCATAATTAATTTAAATTAAAAAAAAAATTACTCCCAGGGTAGGAGCTGGTTGCTACTGCTGCACCAGCCTTACCATTTTTTAATTTTTTTTTAGTTCATTTTTTTTATAGTGTTTGTTATTTGGTTTTTTTTTCCTTTGTACTATATAAATATGTATACAAATACATACATACACCCTCCCAGGTGGGAGGAAGCAATGATTAAACTAGTAACACCACATCTTCCTATAACAATTCATTCCTCCCACATGGAAGGGCAATTACCATCTTGTTATGAAACTGAATCAACTAATTATTCAAAGCAGTTACATTTCTCTGGCACCCCCTACAAAACAAAAGAAACAATAAACAACGAGAAATGCAAACACAATCATTCAAACAAAATTGTACACAGCACACAAAAGTGTAAAAAGCAAAACCCAGCGCGGCAAAAACCGAACTCGTCCAAAGCACCAAACTAGCCGACACAGTCCTCCCGGATGACAGAGAAGGTCCTCCAGAGCATAGAGATGAGCCAGAAAGTCCTCCGCGATGATAAAGACTGTCCTTCAGACCATAGAGCTGCAAGGAGAAGTCCTCCCGGAGTATAGAGCGGCTCCGCAGACCATCGAGATGACAGCGAAAGTCGACCCAGACGATAGAGAAGGTCGTCCAGAGCATAGAGCTGAAACCAGAGGTCCCCTGGATGATCCAGAAGGTCGCCGAGCGCCTCGAGATTAAACTGGCGGTCCCAACCGGCGCATGCGCGGTGCGCCGGGGGCGGGCATGGGGCGGTGGGCGGAGGTTCCCCGCGCGGAGCGGAGCGGCGCGGTCGTTGGGCTGCGGCTGCAGGCAGCGAGGAGGTGAGCGGGGAAAGCCCCGAGGAGGACGGCGGTGCCTGCGGGGGAGCGGCCGGGCCGGCGGGAGGCACGGAGCGGGGAAGGTGCGGTGCCGTGTGGGAGCCGGCGGGCGGAGCTTCCTGGAGCCGGTCGGGGCCGGGGGCGCCGCGCCGCTCCGCTCGGGGGCCGGGCGGCGGGGGGGCGCCGAGCCGAGCCGCGCCGCTCCGGGGCCGGGCGGCGGGGGGGAGCCGTGCCGCTCCGGGGCCGGGTGGCGGGGAGGCGCCGCACCGCTCCGGGGCCGGGCGGCGGGGAGGCGCCGCGCCGAGCCGCTCCGGGGCCGGGCGCCGAGCCGCGCCGCTCCGGGGCCGGGCGGCGGGGAGGCGCCGCGCCGAGCCGCGCCGTTCCGGGGCCGGGCGGCGGGGGGGGGGGCCGCGCCGCTCCGGGGCCGGGCGGCGGGGGGCACCGCGCCGCTTCGGGGCCGGGCGGCGGGGGGGCGCCGGGTCGGTGCCGGTGGGGGGGCGCCGGCCGGAGCCGGTGGCGGGGGCTGCCCGGAGCCGTGCTGGGGGCTCGGCGGGGCTTCCACGTGCGGCGATGGCGTGGGGAACGGTGTCCCCGCAGGGTCAAAAGCAGGGAGGGCTGTGTCTCGCGGCATCTTGGAGCCCGGGGCTTTTGGTCGGCCACGTTGGTTCCCCGGGCCATGCCGGCAGGTGTAGTTTCTATGGTCGTGGCTGCCAGGCAAACCGCTTCTCTTTTTGCCTCCTCCTTTCCAGTGTCACCTTCTGCGTCCCGTGCAGAAAATCCTGCGTGCTTGATTCCGCTCGCTGCTCAGGTAATGGCGCGTCTGGGGCTGCGGGAGTGGGGAGAAACACTTGCCGGTTCAAGGACGCCACGGGTGCGCCACATCAAAGCCAGAGGAAAGGCAAATCTGCTGCCCGTGCAGAAAAGCCGAGGACAAACTGCAGGTAAGAGAGCGCACCTCGTTCCTGCAGTGCTCCCTTGGGAGTTACAGATGTTTGCCTTCCAGGCAAAAGAACAGACTTTGCTCTAGGAGAAATGAAGAGCTGCCTGTTCCCTTCTTTAGGCTCCGGTGTTTCACTTCTGGTTGGTCGTGCTAATTGGATGGGCGAGCTGGAAATAGCCTTTTGTTTTGATACGCAGAAGTCAATTGTTAGTAATACGCGGTGTCAGTAGAGTTCATTTTTGAGCACCTAGGTGCCAGTGGAAACGTAAGGAATGAAGCTCGATGGGAACTGATACTTAAGTTTAGTTTTCCGTGATTTTTCTCTGCCGTTCGGGCGTGGATGGCACGGTGTCCTGTGGCTCGGTCCACGTTCTGTTCCGTGGAGCCTTCGGTCTAGGACTTTGAAGTAAGGAAGTTTGTCCTTCCAGAAAAGGGCTAGTCGCTCCTAGGATTGAGGTGTGGACTTGCAGAGTCTCTTAGGCACGTGCTCGGAATTGGAGGCGAATTTCACTTGATGTTGCTGCTGTTTGTCTTCACTTTCCTTCCTTCCCCCACGGCTCCATCAGGAGCGGGAGCTCTGAATCATCATTTTGTTTTCAGTCTCAAACACGTTTTTTTACCCAAGGAGGTGCTACGTTTAGAAGTTAATGAGTTTTGTCACAAACGCGTCGGTCGATGCGATTGCGTTGCGATTGTTAAAACCCGCAAAATAACACCAGTCTTACGGATCTGGCCTATTTCTTCCGAACACGGATTCGTCACGTGCAAATCGGGATACAGGTCGTCTGCGCTTCGTGCTGAGACAGGGATGAGCTCCCAAAGGCAAAAAATACAAGGTCGTGGGGGTTGGTTTTGTTTGTATTTGGGGGCGGGGGGGGTGGATTTAAAAGAAAAAAAAGAGCGCAGTGTTGACTGGTGGCAGCCTGCAGAGCTCTTTTGCTGCCCGACCTCTCCTTTTCCTCTCTTGAACTCCTCTTTCGTGGCTGTAATTGTCGTTTGGAGAAGTTCAGAAGAGCGGTTCAGTGACTTGCCTGGGTCCGTGTGCCAGTAATACCGGGAAGGGAAGCGCTTGAACCGGTAGCAAATCAAGTTGGCTACAAGCAGAGGTTCTGAAGGAAGAACAACGATAACGGGAAGCAAATAGCAAGTTCCCAAAAAATGGGCGCGTGTCAAACGCATCCGAGTTTTACGGCCAAATGTTGTTTGGCAATATGTTCCAAACGGCTATTTTTTCCTTCCCTCGGTTGTAGTCTTTGCAAAACTTCACAAAACCAGGAAGCTTGGGACTCCTACCCAGCTTTATGCTACGGGTTTTTTTTTTTTCCTCTTTCAGCAGAGCGTCAGCTGCCGCCGTTTCACCGTGGTCGCCCTTTCTTCTGCCGTGAAAGTGCAAGACGGACGGAAAGGCTCCATAGCGGTCTGCGAGTACAAGGTACGTCCGCGATGCGTGTCCGCATTTTTCCTAAGGCGCTTGTAGTACGGACTTCAAAGTTAACGTCAAGAATGTGCCGGCTCTCCTTCCTTCTGTAGTTTTTCTAGGAACTGTTTTAAGGCAGATACTAAAAGTCAAAGAAGGTCTGCGCTGGAGCGTGTTAACGCCTGTGCAGAATCGGCTTCCCTCCGTTTATTTTGCCTTCCCGAAAGCGCAATCTTGTGTTTCTGTGCGCTTACTAGGAAATGCTATTGGGAAAATAATTGCGTCGTAAAAGAGGAAAGACAATGTTTGTGAGAGTTCAGGCGTTCGGAAGAAACAGGCTTTGTTTTTGTCATAAAAGCTGTGTGCTTTTTCAGTCAATAAGTTTTTAAAATATCTTACAGTAGGTCTCGAAAAGCTTACTGCGATACTAGCGTCCGTACTAAAAGCGATCAAGGTCCAAGGAGAGACGTGGGCAAAAGAGGAGGAATCGGCGTCGCTTTCCCGAGAAGCATTGCCAGCCTTGTAAGTAGCGACAGCGAGTCCTGACGTGGTTTCGGTGAGTTACTGCTTCGGCAGCATCCTTTTTTCTTAACCTACAGCGTGTGATTTCTTACTTCAGCTGGAAAGAGATTTTCCAGAATGGAAATCTTTCTCATTCAAAGAAGTTGTGTTTTATGAGCTCCCCATCAGAGTGGGGATCGTCAGAGATGATGCGCTTGGCAGTGGAAGTCAGCAGCAGCAAGACTTTCCACTCTCTTAAAAAAAAAAAAAAAAAAAAAAAAAAAAGTCCGTTTGCTTCCAAAGACCCGAGCACAGCACGTCTTCCAGAAGTTGATGGCATCGCTGGTTCTCAGTTGCAACAGCCGAGATGTCATCAACACGCGTTCCTCTGCGTGCTTCGGCGCAGCCAAAAGCGTTAGCAAATCTGCCGGTCCTTTTTGGTAGCCTTACGCGTTGCAGCCCCGGGGATTGGATTCTGCCCCCAAAGTAAAACCGTATGGGGGATCTCTTCTGTCACGGTTTTTTCTCTCCTAGATGTAACTTCAGGAAAAAAAAGTTAAAATTGGATCTACAAACTGCCTTGCGTTGTTTCAGCTGTAACTGCCAACTAGCTGTGGCGTACAATTGCTTAGGTGTGTTTAAGCAGTTAGGTATTTGTTCTGAACGTTGACCAGGAGAGGCAACTGAACGTTACGGGGTGTTTTCCCCCCCGCTCTTTTGACGGAGTGCTCTGAAGTACTTTCTTTCTGTCTGGCTTTCAAGGGTGCGTTTCCCTGGCAGTTCAGCAGCATCTCTCTTGGGCGGCGCGGCTGGCCAGATGTCGCTCCTAATGACGTAAGGCGCAAAAAACCCCTGGTCAAATGATAACTGCGTATCTTGGAGACAGATAATCTACTGGTATCGATTCACAGCTGTGCAAGTTAAATTAACGCCAAAGGAAAATCCAGTCCTTCTCCAGCAGAAGTATTTTTATTGGATGTTTATAAACACACGCACAGCTTTTTTAGTATGAAGCGAATTGCTGCGATTTGTCCTTTGCTTTTCCTTTTCCCCTCGAAAGCGTTACGCTTCGCTTCCAGCTTTGTCGACCGAGCCAGCAAGATGTGCAGCAGCAGCTGCGAGGGCCGTAGCTGTTGCGGCGGACCTGTAAGCGTAGATTCTGATTGCGGTACGCCCTCGTCCTGCAACCTCGCAGGGTCGTCTCCCTGCAGCCGTGCCGTAAGGAAGGGGTGAGACGTTTTCCAACGCCGGCAAGAGCGTGTGCTTGTATGCGAAGAACATGTTCGGAATCGTACCGGTTAGTCTTAATGCTGATGGGAAGCGTTCAGGTCGCTCTAGCTTTTAAAGGATGTCTTGTATTTGGAGCTGACCTGCTTACCTCGAATCCTCCTTGAGCTCAGCTGCTCTCCTCTCCCTTGCTCTGACTGAATTCCTGTACTCGCTGCTGTGCTATTTTTTTCACATGCTGAAATATCGCTTGGGCTTTTTGTTTTTCAGGTGTCTTGTTGCAAGCGTCTCGTGGTGCTCGCTAGGTACCCCCCGGCCCAGGTTGGCCTGCCTGTCGTGAAGCGTCCCGAGGGTAAGGGGCCGGCCCCGTGCCTGGAGGCTCCCGGCTCTGTCTCCGGCGGGTGCCCCGCGGGTGCGGCAGCGAGGGCTGCGTGGTGGGGCGAGTCCCGGGCCAAGAGGGAGCGGGGAGGTTCGTTGCCCCGGGGAGCCCGTCCCAGCGCGGGAACGGAGGGGGAGCACGGCAGAGCAGAGCCTGAGCGAGAGGTGCGGCACCGTCCCCCGGCAGGCTCCCCCCGCGGCGTGGGGCAGCCGCCGGCTTGCGGGCCGGGGGCCGGGGGGGGCTGCAGCCGTTTGGGGGGGCTGCCCCCATTTTATTTTTCTGGCGGAGCTCCCCTTTTCGGGGGGGCGCCTACATATGTAAATGGCATTATTAAAGTAGCTGTTTTCCTTGTTCTGTGCCTTTTTGGGGGGGGTGATTAAAAAGTGTGGAGGGGCCTGGGGGGTGATGATGTCATTTGGGGCCCCCCAACGTCACGGGGGGCGGGGGCGTGATGATGAAACAGAGGAGCAGGTGAGTGGGGGATGAAGGTGTCACGGGGAGGTTTCCCCCCAGAGAAGGGGGGTCACAGTCCCAAAACGCCTGAAAACTCGTGTGTGTGTGTGATTAACCATGTGAAGAACTGGAAATACGGGTGCGAGGCATTGCAGTAGAGAAAAATCTCTCGCCTTTATATATATATATTGAAAAATAATATTCGTTTTTATGTGTGTGTATATATATATGTAAAAGGATTTCAAAATACAAACCTGTACCTGCTATGTTATAGAAATTATTAAAAAATCTCAATGGAGATAGATAGGGTTTTAAAATAAAAAAGAACTTGTCTCTATGTTAAGAAATAAAGGAGTTTAAAATGCAAAAAGAGATGATGTAGGTGAAGGAATTTAAACCAGAAGTCAGTCTGGATAGGTAGAAGTACCTACGCTTACCCTGTGTCACCGAGTAAGCCTAAGTAGGTATCCCGTGTAATCGAAGTAAAGGTTCTATGGAAGTGTAAACAGATAACTAAGTCTAAAGAGGTAGGATTGTAAGTAGATACCGAAGTCTAAAGAGAGAAGTCGAAGATATCAAAGTGTCAAAATATGCAAGTCCAAGAGCAAAATATCCAATATCCAAGAGCAACACAGTTTGGGGCTCCCAGGAAAGCTGAATCCGCCTGGATTTGTGCAGCTGGAAAGCAAGCACAAACACACCGCACACGCACACGCACACACTCACACCCCCCCCCGCCCCCCCCGCATTTTAACGCAGAAAACCAAAAATGACCCATTGTTATGATGTGGAAAAGCGCCGGAGAACCCCAGAACTGAATATTTTGGAAAAGCAGAAACCCCCAAGTTTTGTATGACGTAAAAGAAAAAACAAAAAACAACAACAACAACAAACAAAAAAACCCCAAACGAAAAACCGGCGCCAATTTGGGCCAAATCTGGGGTGAACCACGGACAGTTTGAGGGGCATTGCTGGGGATTATCTGGCGTGGATTCCTTCTCCGGAGCGGAATATCCGTTGCGGGTTATCCCAGGTGAGTTATCTGCTGTGGATTATGCCGGGTGGACCCCCTGGTGTAGGTCATCCCCACCCGTGTCCCCCCGTGCACCTTTGTACCCACACATAGCCGCCGTCCGTCCGTCCGTCCGTGTCCGTCTCCTCCCCCCTGTCCTCCTCTGCGTGTCTCTCCGCCCTCCCGAGTGCTCTCCACCCGAACGTCCCCCCACACAAGGTTTTTCCCCCCGTGCGGGTTTTTTTTTTTTTTTTTTTTTCCCTGGGCCGTGCCCCCCGCGTCCCCTGCCCTCCAGTCTCGCGCCCCCGCTCCCCTGCTCCACCCCTCCCCTAACCCCTTTGCTTCTGGACCCCCAGCTCCGCACGGGCCACGGGCAGCCTGGGGAGCTTCACCCCGAGCCGTTCCTTTCCCCCCTGGGCAGCAGCGGTTCTGCCGCTGCTACAGGCAGGCGCTTTCTGGACGGGCGAGGGGCTGGGACGACCAGAGGCTGCCGCACGCTCCGGTCCGAGCGAGACGCTGTTCCCGGGGGACCTGGCGCAGGGAAAGGCGAGGGACTCTCCGCGCTGCCGGTGGCTCTTCAGAAGGGAACCGCGCTCTGGTTTTAGCGGCAGAAGGTGTCGGTCGGGCAGCCGCGTAGCACCGTGCTGAGCGACGGGGCAGGCGTCTGGCTTGTTGGAGTCCAGGCGTGTTTCTCGCCTCGCAGTCTCGATGCCAAAACAAGCAGGGGGTTCAGGTTCCCAAAGCCTTTGGACGTGGGAGCAAGATGACAGCTAGGTCTCTAGCAGCACGGTATTTCAGCCGTGTTGCTTGCTGCAAATGGCTTGCAGGCCAGGAGATGTTGAGAGGGGTCTGAAACAAAGAAAGGGAGCGTGGAAGTGGTTGTTTGAAGGCGGCAAATGAGGCAGCCGAAGGAAGCGAGCGGCTCAGCTGCCTTGGTGGACCAGCCCCTCCAGCCTCCCGAGTCTGGCGCGCCGCAGGCGGTCAAAGCGCAGGCGCCGCGCTCGCTGGCGGGAGCGGCAGGGAGCGCAGAGCTGCGCTGCCGTCCAGAGCGGCGAGGGAACCGGCAGGGCTCTAGGGCCATCTGGTGCGGCCAGCCGACGGGCCTCTTTGCTTTCCCTGTTTCACGTCTAATTCCTTTGCGTGCCGCAGGGCAGGGTGGTAAGTAACATCGCGCAGGTCTTATTTAAGTGGCAAGCCCTGCGCGGGAAGCCCGGGGCGGCGCAGGATGAGCGGAGGGCACCGCGGCAGAGCCCGAGGGTCACCGGCGTATCGCTCGCTCGCAGATCGCGCGCTTGCCGGCGGTCTGCTCGCGTGCACCGCTTCCTGATAATCGTAGCTGCCCCTCTCACACAAAGCAGCTTTCAGTATCTCCTCGCGTGCCTTCAGGATGTCATCAGTGTCGCTTTTTTTTTCTTTTTTTTTAATAAAATCTCTCCAGGGTCTGTTGGCTCGCTGGTGTCACTCTCCCACCCCTGATGCCACCTGCAGATGAATCCAGCAATCCCGGGGGCTTACTCTGGGGGCAAAAAAGCCGAGCCAAGGCAAAGGTATTGACCAGGTTCCCTGCGCTGCTTCCCCCGGCTGGGTCCTGGGGTGAGGGGCGGGGAGAGAAAGGGCCAGCAGCCCTCTGCGAGCTGTCAAGCGCAGAGGACTGAAATGCTCGAGCCGCTTGGGTGCTTTTTGGGGGCGAGGCAATGGCTCTGGCTGCGTGGGCTGTGAGCGGGAGCAGGGGCAGAGAAGGGCGAGGCTTGTGGCCCCCCCCCCCCCCCCCGTAAGGCGGCGGCGGCGGCTGCGGGCGGCCCAAGGCGGGCCGGGGTGCGAGTCCTTTGTCCCCGCGGGGAGCGCTCGGGGCGCGGGGCTCGGTGTGGTGCTGCCGCCTGGCGTCCAAAAGCGGGTACTGCAGCTCGGGTGGCGCCCGGGGGCGGTGGGGCGTTTTGGCCGTGCCTCGGTGCTGCCGCCTGGCGTCCAAAAGCGGGTACTGCAGGCCGGGAGCCGCGCAGGGGCGGTGGCGTGCACGTGATCCCCGGTGCCGGTGGCCGGTACCGGGCATGCGACAGCGCGGCGCCCGCGGGGCGATGCCGCCGCAGCCGTTGCTGCCTCCCGGTAAGGAAGCGCCGCTCTCGCCGCCCGGGAGGTGCTGGCTGCTGCTGGCACGGCTGCCTCGGCCTCCGCTGCAGCCCCGCCCCGGCCCACGCCCCCGTCCTGGTGTGGAGCGGCCCCTCCCCTAGCGACGGGCCCCGCCCCTGGAGCTCCCCGGCAGGGGAAGGGCACCACCCCTAGCGACAGGCCCCGCCCCTGGAGACCACCCCGTGCGGTGTGTCAGGGCGGAGCTTAGCCGCGGGGGGCGGAGCCTTGCGGTGGTAAGGCGGAGCTTTGCCATGTGAGGGCGGAGCTTCACCGGCGCATGCGCGGTGCGTAGGGGGCGGAGCCTTGCCGCGGGGGGGCGGAGCTTTGCCCTGAAGGGCGGAGCTTTGGCCGAGCATGCGCGCTGTGTCGGGGGCGGAGCTTAGCCGCGTGGGGCGGAGCCTTGCGGTGGTAAGGCGGAGCTTTGCCGCGTGAGGGCGGAGCCTCATCGGCGCATGCGCAGTGCACGGGGGGGCGGAGCTTTGCAGTGGGAGGGCGGAGCTTTGCCCTGAAGGGCGGAGCTTTGGCCGAGCATGCGCGCTGTGTCAGGGGCGGGGCTTAGCCGCGGGGGGCGGAGCCTTGCGGTGGTAAGGCGGAGCTTTGCCGCGTGGGGGCGGGGCCTCGCCAGCGCATGCGCAGTGCATGGGGGGGCGGAGCTTTGCAGTGGGAGGGCGGAGCTTTGCCCTGAAGGGCGGAGCTTTGGCCGAGCATGCGTGCTGTGTCAGGGGCGGAGCTTAGCCGCGGGGGGCGGAGCTTTGCCGTGTGAGGGCGGAGCTCTACGGGCGCATGCGCGCTGTGTTGGGGCGGAGCTTTGCGGCGTGGGGCGGAGCCTTGCCGCGGGGAGGGCGGAGCTTCGCTGGCGCATGCGTGCTGTGTCGGGGGCGGAGCTTAGCCGCGGGGGGCGGAGCGTTGCGGTGGTAAGGCGGAGCTTTGCCGTGTGAGGGCGGAGCTCCACGGGCGCATGCGCGCTGTGTCAGGGCGGAGCTTTGCCGCGTGGGGCGGAGCCTTGCCGCGGAGAGGGCGGAGCTTCGCTGGCGCATGCGTGGTGTGTGCAGGGCGGAGCTTTGCTGCAGAGGGCGGGGTTTGCCGCGGGGAGGGCGGAGCTTCGCCAGCGCATGCGCGGTGCGTCGGGGGCGGGAATGGCGCGGTGGGCGGAGGTTCCCCGCGCGGAGGGGCCGGGGTGAGCCCGGGGCGGAGGGGAGCGGAGCGGTCGTTGGGCTGCGGCTGCAGGCAGCGAGGAGGTGAGCGGGGAAAGCCCCGAGGAGGGCGGCGGGAGGCACGGAGCGGGGAGGGTGCGGTGCCGTGTGGGAGCCGGGCGGGCGGAGCTTCCTGGAGCCGGTCCGGGGGGGCGCCGCGCCGCGCCGCTGAGCTCCGGGGCCGGGCGGCGGGGGGGCGCCGCGCCGCTTGTGCCGGGCGGCGGGGGGGGCGCCGCGCCGAGCCGCTGAGCTCCGGGGCCGGGCGGCGGGGGGGGCGCCGCGCCGAGCCGCTGAGCTCCGGGGCCGGGCGGCGGGGGGGGCGCCGCGCCGAGCCGCTGAGCTCCGGGGCCGGGCGGCGGGGGGGGCGCCGCGCCGAGCCGCTGAGCTCCGGGGCCGGGCGGCGGGGGGGGCGCCGCGCCGAGCCGCTGAGCTCCGGGGCCGGGCGGCGGGGGGGAGCCGCGCCGAGCCGCTCCGCTCCGGGGCCGGGCGGCGGGGGGGGCGCCGCGCCGAGCCGCTCCGCTCCGGGGACGGGCGGTGGGGGGGCGCCGGGTCGGTGCCGGTGGGGGGGCGCCGGCCGGAGCCGGTGGCGGGGGCTGCCCGGAGCCGCGCTGGGGGCTCGGCGGGGCGTCCACGTGCGGCGGTGGCGTGGGGAACGGTGTCCCCGCAGGGTCCAAAAGCAGGGAGGGCTGCGTCTCGCGGCATTTTGGAGCCCGGGGCTTTTTGGCCACGTTGGTTCCCCGGGCCGTGCCGGGAGGTGTAGTTTCTATGGTCGTGGCTGCCGGGCAAACCGCTTCTCTTTTGCCTCCTTCTTTCCAGTGTCACCTTCTGCGTCCCGTGCAGAAAATCCTGCGTGCTTGATTCCGCTCGCTGCTCAGGTAATGGCGCGTCTGGGGCTGCGGGAGCGGGGAGAAACACTTGCCGGTTCAAGGACGCCACGGGTGCGCCACATCAAAGCCAGAGGAAAGGCAAATCTGCTGCCCGTGCAGAAAAGCCGAGGACAAACTGCAGGTAAGAGAGCGCACCTCGTTCCTGCAGTGCTCCCTTGGGAGTTACGGATGTTTGCCTTCCAGGCAAAAGAACAGACTTTGCCTTAGGAGAAATGAAGAGCTGCCTGTTCCCTTCTTTAGGCTCCGGTGTTTCACTTCTGGTTGGTCGTGCTAATTGGATGGGCGAGCTGGAAATAGCCTTTTGTTTTGATACGCAGAAGTCAATTGTTAGTAATACGCGGTGTCAGTAGAGTTCATTTTTGAGCACCCAGGTGCCAGTGGAAACGTAAGGAATGAAGCTCGATGGGAACTGATACTTAAGTTTAGTTTTCCGTGATTTTTCTTTGCCGTTCGGGCGTGGATGGCACGGTGTCCTGTGGCTCGGTCCACGTTCTGTTCCGTGGAGCCTTCGGTCTAGGACTTTGAAGTAAGGAAGTTTGTCCTTCCAGAAAAGGGCTAGTCGCTCCTAGGATTGAGGTGTGGACTTGCAGAGTCTCTTAGGCACGTGCTCGGAATTGGAGGCGAATTTCACTTGATGTTGCTGCTGTTTGTCTTCACTTTCCTTCCTTTCCCCACGGCTCCATCAGGAGTGGGAGCTCTGAATCATCATTTTGTTTTCAGTCTCAAACACGTTTTTTTACCCAAGGAGGTGCTGCGTTTAGAAGTTAATGAGTTTTGTCACAAACGCGTCGGTCGATGCGATTGCGTTGCGATTGTTAAAACCCGCAAAATAACACCAGTCTTACGGATCTGGCCTATTTCTTCCGAACACGGATTCGTCACGTGCAAATCGGGATACGGGTCGTCTGCGCTTCGTGCTGAGACAGGGATGAGCTCCCAAAGGCAAAAAATACAAGGTCGTGGGGGTTTCTTTGTTTGTATTTGGGGGCGGGGGGGGTGGATTTAAAAGAAAAAAAAGAGCGCAGTGTTGACTGGTGGCAGCCTGCAGGGCTCTTTTGCTGCCCGACCTCTCCTTTTCCTCTCTTGAACTCCTCTCTCGTGGCTGTAATTGTCGTTTGGAGAAGTTCAGAAGAGCGGTTCAGTGACTTGCCTGGGTCCGTGTGCCAGTAATACCGGGAAGGGAAGCGCTTGAACCGGTAGCAAATCAAGTTGGCTACAAGCAGAGGTTCTGAAGGAAGAACAACGATAACGGGAAGCAAATAGCAAGTTCCCAAAAAATGGGCGCGTGTCAAACGCATCCGAGTTTTACGGCCAAATGTTGTTTGGCAACATGTTCCAAACGGCTATTTTTTCCTTCCCTCGGTTGTAGTCTTTGCAAAACTTCACAAAACCAGGAAGCTTGGGACTCCTACCCAGCTTTATGCTACGGGTTTTTTTTTTTCCTCTTTCAGCAGAGCGTCAGCTGCCGCCGTTTCACCGTGGTCGCCCTTTCTTCTGCCGTGAAAGTGCAAGACGGACGGAAAGGCTCCATAGCGGTCTGCGAGTACAAGGTACGTCCGCGATGCGTGTCCACGTTTTTCCTAAGGCGCTTGTAGTACGGACTTCAAAGTTAACGTCAAGAATGTGCCGGCTCTCCTTCCTTCTGTAGTTTTTCTAGGAACTGTTTTAAGGCAGATACTAAAAGTCAAAGAAGGTCTGCGCTGGAGCGTGTTAACGCCTGTGCAAAGTCGGCTTCCCTCCGTTTATTTTGCCTTCCCGAAAGCGCAATCTTGTGTTTCTGTGCGCTTACTAGGAAAGGATATCGGGAAAACAATTTTATCCGAAAAGAGGAAAGGCAATGTTTGCAAGAGTTCAGAAGAAACAGGCTTTGTTTTTGTCATAAAAGCTGTGTGCTTTTTCAGTCAATAAGTTTTTAAAAAGGAGGATTTCAAAATACAAACCTGTATCTGCTGTATTATATAAATTATTAAAAAATAATTTTCTGTCTTTTTCCCTTTTTTCCGTCTCCGTTTTAGTTCACCCATGCGGGTTTTTAAATCACTTCCCGATGTTCTTAATCGCCGCTTCCTTTAAACACTTTCCTGACTCCTTTTCTCCTCTTTGCTGCTGCCTTTATTCCCCTGTATTTCTGTTTTAATTCTTTCTTGTCTTTCCTTAGGGCCCTCGTTTTTTGAATCTTCCTTCTCCGTCCCTCTAGTTCGCTGTCCTGTTTTTTAATTTTCCCACTTATTTCCCTAATCCCTGTGGCTTTTTCCATGTTCTAGGTTGACTTTTCCCCTGGGGGTTTAGCTGGGTTTAATTGTTTCTTCTCTTCCCTTAGTGCCCTCGCTTTCTAAATTTTCCTTCCCTGATGGAGCTCCCTGTCGCTATTTATTAAGTTTTTTCCTTATTCCTTCAGTCGCCCTTGCTGTTCAAAGCGTCCTGCTTTGGGCTGGCAGAGAGTTAAGGTTCTTCCTAGTAGCTGGCACAGTGCTGCCTTTTGGATTTCGGATGAGCATCATGTTGGTAACGCGCTGACGTTTTGTTTGTCGCTAAGTAGCGCTGACACCACTCAAGGACCTTTCAGCTTCCCGTGCTCTGCCCGGTGCGCAAGAAGCTGGGAGGCGCCACAGGCAGCTCAGCTGCCCCAGACCGGCCGCAGCGCTATTCCCTACCGTGGGACGTCACGCTCGGTCTGGAAACTGGGGGGGCGTTGGCCAGGAGTCAGCGATGGCAGCTCGGGGACGTGCTTGGCATCGGTCGGCGAGTGGTGAGCCCCTGTCTAGTGAAGCGCTTGCTTTGTATACTCTTATTGGTTTATTATTATTACTACTACTACTGCTACTGCTAGTATTACTAGTATTCTGTTGTCTTTTCCTTCAATTGTTAAACTGTTCTTTACCTTAACCCCCGAGTTTTCGGACTTCCACCCTTGCAATTTTCTCCCGCGTAGCGGCTGCGTGGTGCTTAGCTGCTGGCTGGGGTTAAACCACGACAAAAGCTTCTGTCGACTTGTATTCCGTCTGCCGTTTCCATTTTTTAATTCTTCTTTGTCTCTATTAGTACCTTTGCTTTGTCCGTTTTCTTCCTACGTCTCTCTTTTAGTTCACTGTCCCTGTTTTTCATTTTTTTCTCTTCGTTGCCCTAAGTCCCGTCACTCTTGAAGTTTTTTTTGCTTTTATCCCGTTCCTTGTCTTTAGTTTTCAACGAGTTCTTCTCTATCCTTAGGGTCCTCCCTTTTAACAGCCTCGGAGGGGGCGTAGCTTCCCGCTGAGGAGCGGTTGGAGGAGGCGAGGTGGTTGTCAGCCGGGTCATCATTTAATAGTAAAGTATGAAATGGCACGTTGATTAATCATTTACCTTTTGGTTTTGTGGGAGCTGTGCTGGCTGCCTTTAGAATCAGCTGAGAATTTGAGGTGAGCTGGGTTGTAGAGGGGAGGCACCCGGGGCTGGCTATTTCACCCGAGCGCCACGGGAACTTTGTGTCTCCTGGCATCCTAGGCGCACCGAGTGACAGTCGCAGCATCTTTCTTTAGAATAGGCGTGGAGCAGGTGAGCGGAGCGGTAGGGTGCTTTTGAGGAGGAGGGTGTCGCAGAAGCGGTTGGCAGTAACCAGACCGATGCTGAATACCAGCGCTGTGTTTTAGTTTGTTAGTGGGTTTGTGGGTTGGGAGTTTGGTGTTGGTTTTTTTGTTTGTTTTGGTTTTTTTTGTTGTTTTTCTTTTTGTTTGTTGTTGGGGGTTTTGTGGTTTTTGTGGGGTTTTTTTTGTTTGTTTGTTTGTTTTTTTGTTTTGTTTTAGATGACGAAGAGGAACTGGGTGAGTGCAGGAATGTTCTAGTTAGGTGTGTGGTGGTTTTCTTTTTTTTTTGAGGGTCGATTCAGATCCCTGGCCCTCTGAAAGCTCAGTTGCGGGATCAGGGCTGAGGAGGTAACAAGGATAGGAATTGCAGGGAGGGGTTATAAAGTTGGTGTCGGGGAGAGGCCTGTCCAGGAGCAGCCTCCTTTGGGAAGGGCAAAGGAGCGGGTTACTGTTGTTAGCGCGCTGCTGACGTTTGCTGAGCAGGGCAGTTCCATCCTGTGTCTGTGCGTTTTGCTTTTGCGTAGTCTGTCTGTCTTCTGTGTCTCGTACCATGGCTTTCTCAGGTCTCGATGTTTCCGTAGCTCTTTGTGATCATCGGGCCCCTCGGGAGGCTTACCTCGAGGGCGTCTCGAACGCATCGCCTCATCGGCATAGCGTTTCTTGAGCCCTGCTTATCTTGCCGTCGTAGCTTAAAGCACGGACGTGTCCGGGAAGCGTCGCGTTCCAGATGTTTCCGAGGGATCGTCTGTTGCGGTGGCCGGCCGGGCGGTCTCCGCAGGTCTGCTTTTGAGAGTTACGTTTCTACGGTCGTCTTCAGGGGTTTCATCCCTGGTTCCTTAATGGTCTTAGGTCTTAAATCCTGGCTTGTCATGCATCCATTTATCTTTTTTAGATGGTAGTTTTATCTCCTGGGCCACGGCAGGCACCGTAGGGGTTCCGTGCCGGAGGCATCTTCCCTACCGGAGTCGTTCCCGCTCGTGATCTTCTCGGGTCTCGAGGTCACGTCGTTTGTGGCATCTGTGTGCAGTGTCTGTCTGTGTGTCGGGGTTGGAGCCGCTCTGCCCAGGAGCGTTGCGATATTGGAGTTGGGGGTAGCATAGCCTCACGGTGATACGTCCATTTGTACAGTATCTGTAGGCAAAGATTGTACGGGCCATCTCGAGGCAAGCAGCTGTAGACAGGTGCCGCAGTTACTTCTGTTGTGTTTTGCGGGTGCCGGAGGCTGGACCGGCGCACGTAGCGAAGCGTCTTCTTCGCCTTGCCGTAGCGGAAGGTGAAACTTGGGAATCGTACGGAGCCCAAGGTTGTTTAGAGGTGCGCGGCGAGGCAGTTGCAGGGATAGCTCTGGAACCGGGGGGCTGTGCTGCAGTGGCAGCTGGGTGGTGTAAGTGTAGTGGTTTGAGTGAGCGGTGGTTGAAGGATTGTTCGGTTCCTGAATGTGCCTAACCTTGTACGTGTGAAGTATTTTATTGCAGGTCGTATGTAATGTTGAGAGTAATTTATTTCATATATACTATAGAATAAAAAAACCCCAGCTGGGGCATTTCCCTCCCCCCCGCTGCGTTTTTTTTCCCCCGGTCCCGGCTGCTCTGCGAGGCGATGATCATCGCCAAGGTTTGGGCGGAGGTCAGGCTCGGGCCGGGGTTTTCTCAGGCAGGGCGATTTTTTTTTTTTTTTTTTTTTTTTTTGAGGCCCTCGGGAACACCGTTCCCAGGGAGCGCCGCAGAGGCAGGGCGACGGTCCGTTGTGGCGTGCTGGTGGTGGAATGGATCGGCCGAGACCGAGGCGTGGTTTGGGTGGTAGCTGAATGAGCGGTGCGTTTGGAATGTATCTAACCTTTTATGATGGTGTGGGGGTGCTTTGTTTCTTTGCAGGTTCCAGGTGGAATTGAAATTTTTCCTTTGCAGACATGTAGAAATGAAAACAAAATGACAATTATGACAATTATCCCTGGGAGTCATAATTAATTTAAATTAAAAAAAAAATTACTCCCAGGGTAGGAGCTGGTTGCTACTGCTGCACCAGCCTTACCATTTTTTAATTTTTTTTTAGTTCATTTTTTTTATAGTGTTTGTTATTTGGTTTTTTTTTCCTTTGTACTATATAAATATGTATACAAATATATACATACACCCTCCCAGGTGGGAGGAAGCAATGATTAAACTAGTAACACCACATCTTCCTATAACAATTCATTCCTCCCACATGGAAGGGCAATTACCATCTTGTTATGAAACTGAATCAACTAATTATTCAAAGCAGTTACATTTTTCTGGCACCCCCTACAAAACAAAAGAAACAATAAACAACGAGAAATGCAAACACAATCATTCAAACAAAATTGTACACAGCACACAAAAGTGTAAAAAGCAAAACCCAGCGCGGCAAAAAACGACCTCGTCCAAAGCACCAAACTAGCCGACACAGTCCTCCCGGATGACAGAGAAGGTCCTCCAGAGCATAGAGATGAGCCAGAAAGTCCTCCGCGATGATAAAGACTGTCCTTCAGACCATAGAGCTGCAAGGAGAAGTCCTCCCGGAGTATAGAGCGGCTCCGCAGACCATCGAGATGACAGCGAAAGTCGACCCAGACGATAGAGAAGGTCGTCCAGAGCATAGAGCTGAAACCAGAGGTCCCCTGGATGATCCAGAAGGTCGCCGAGCGCCTCGAGATTAAACTGGCGGTCCCAACCGGCGCATGCGCGGTGCGCCGGGGGCGGGCATGGGGCGGTGGGCGGAGGTTCCCCGCGCGGAGCGGAGCGGCGCGGTCGTTGGGCTGCGGCTGCAGGCAGCGAGGAGGTGAGCGGGGAAAGCCCCGAGGAGGACGGCGGTGCCTGCGGGGGAGCGGCCGGGCCGGCGGGAGGCACGGAGCGGGGAAGGTGCGGTGCCGTGTGGGAGCCGGCGGGCGGAGCTTCCTGGAGCCGGTCGGGGCCGGGGGCGCCGCGCCGCTCCGCTCGGGGGCCGGGCGGCGGGGGGGGCGCCGAGCCGAGCCGCGCCGCTCCGGGGCCTGGCGGCGGGGGGGGGGCCGCGCCGCTCCGGGGCCGGGCGGCGGGGAGGCGCCGAGCCGCTCCGGGGCCGGACGCCGAGCCGCGCCGCTCCGGGGCCGGGCGGCGGGGAGGCGCCGCGCCGAGCCGCGCCGCTCCGGGGCCGGGCGGCGGGGGGGGGGGCCGCGCCGCTCCGGGGCCGGGCGCCGAGCCGCGCCGCTCCGGGGCCGGGCGGCGGGGAGGCGCCGCGCCGAGCCGCTCCGCTCCGGGGCCGGGCGGCGGGGAGGCGCCGAGCCGCGCCGCGCCGCTCCGGGGCCGGGCGGCGGGGAGGCGCTGCGCCGCGCCGCTCCGGGGCCGGGCGGCGGGGGGCACCGCGCCGCTTCGGGGCCGGGCGGCGGGGGTCGGCGGGTCGGCGCCGGTGGTGGGAGGCCGGCCGGAGCCGGTGGCGGGGGCTGCCCGGAGCCGTGCTGGGGGCTCGGCGGGGCTTCCACGTGCGGCGATGGCGTGGGGAACGGTGTCCCCGCAGGGTCAAAAGCAGGGAGGGCTGCGTCTCGCGGCATCTTGGAGCCCGGGGCTTTTGGTCGGCCACGTTGGTTCCCCGGGCCGTGCCGGCAGGTGTAGTTTCTATGGTCGTGGCCGCCGGGCAAACCGCTTCTCTTTTTGCCTCCTCCTTTCCAGTGTCACCTTCTGCGTCCCGTGCAGAAAATCCTGCGTGCTTGATTCCGCTCGCTGCTCAGGTAATGGCGCGTCTGGGGCTGCGGGAGCGGGGAGAAACACTTGCCGGTTCAAGGACGCCACGGGTGCGCCACATCAAAGCCAGAGGAAAGGCAAATCTGCTGCCCGTGCAGAAAAGCCGAGGACAAACTGCAGGTAAGAGAGCGCACCTCGTTCCTGCAGTGCTCCCTTGGGAGTTACGGATGTTTGCCTTCCAGGCAAAAGAACAGACTTTGCCTTAGGAGAAATGAAGAGCTGCCTGTTCCCTTCTTTAGGCTCCGGTGTTTCACTTCTGGTTGGTCGTGCTAATTGGATGGGCGAGCTGGAAATAGCCTTTTGTTTTGATACGCAGAAGTCAATTGTTAGTAATACGCGGTGTCAGTAGAGTTCATTTTTGAGCACCCAGGTGCCAGTGGAAACGTAAGGAATGAAGCTCGATGGGAACTGATACTTAAATTTAGTTTTCCGTGATTTTTCTTTGCCGTACGGGCGTGGATGGCACGGTGTCCTGTGGCTCGGTCCACGTTCTGTTCCGTGGAGCCTTCGGTCTAGGACTTTGAAGTAAGGAAGTTTGTCCTTCCAGAAAAGGGCTAGTCGCTCCTAGGATTGAGGTGTGGACTTGCAGAGTCTCTTAGGCACGTGCTCGGAATTGGAGGCGAATTTCACTTGATGTTGCTGCTGTTTGTCTTCACTTTCCTTCCTTTCCCCACGGCTCCATCAGGAGCGGGAGCTCTGAATCATCATTTTGTTTTCAGTCTCAAACACGTTTTTTTACCCAAGGAGGTGCTACGTTTAGAAGTTAATGAGTTTTGTCACAAACGCGTCGGTCGATGCGATTGCGTTGCGATTGTTAAAACCCGCAAAATAACACCAGTCTTACGGATCTGGCCTATTTCTTCCGAACACGGATTCGTCACGTGCAAATCGGGATACGGGTCGTCTGCGCTTCGTGCTGAGACAGGGATGAGCTCCCAAAGGCAAAAAATACAAGGTCGTGGGGGTTGGTTTTGTTTGTATTTGGGGGCGGAGGGGGGTGGATTTAAAAGAAAAAAAAGAGCGCAGTGTTGACTGGTGGCAGCCTGCAGGGCTCTTTTGCTGCCCGACCTCTCCTTTTCCTCTCTTGAACTCCTCTTTCGTGGCTGTAATTGTCGTTTGGAGAAGTTCAGAAGAGCGGTTCAGTGACTTGCCTGGGTCCGTGTGCCAGTAATACCGGGAAGGGAAGCGCTTGAACCGGTAGCAAATCAAGTTGGCTACAAGCAGAGGTTCTGAAGGAAGAACAACGATAACGGGAAGCAAATAGCAAGTTCCCAAAAAATGGGCGCGTGTCAAACGCATCCGAGTTTTACGGCCAAATGTTGTTTGGCAACATGTTCCAAACGGCTATTTTTTCCTTCCCTCGGTTGTAGTCTTTGCAAAACTTCACAAAACCAGGAAGCTTGGGACTCCTACCCAGCTTTATGCTACGGGTTTTTTTTTTTCCTCTCTCAGCAGAGTGTCAGCTGCCGCCGTTTCACCGTGGTCGCCCTTTCTTCTGCCGTGAAAGTGCAAGACGGACGGAAAGGCTCCATAGCGGTCTGCGAGTACAAGGTACGTCCGCGATGCGTGTCCGCGTTTTTCCTAAGGCGCTTGTAGTACGGACTTCAAAGTTAACGTCAAGAATGTGCCGGCTCTCCTTCCTTCTGTAGTTTTTCTAGGAACTGTTTTAAGGCAGATACTAAAAGTCAAAGAAGGTCTGCGCTGGAGCGTGTTAACGCCTGTGCAAAGTCGGCTTCCCTCCGTTTATTTTGCCTTCCCGAAAGCGCAATCTTGTGTTTCTGTGCGCTTACTAGGAAAGGATGTCGGGAAAACCATTTTATCCTAAAAGAGGAAAGGCAATGTTTGTGAGAGTTCAGGCGTTCGGAAGAAACAGGCTTTGTTTTTGTCATAAAAGCTGTGTGCTTTTTCAGTCAATAAGTTTTTAAAATATCTTACAGTAGGTCTTGAAAAGCTTACTGCGATACTAGCGTCCGTACTAAAAGCGATCAAGGTCCAAGGAGAGACGTGGACAAAAGAGGAGGAATCGGCGTCGCTTTCCCGAGAAGCATTGCCAGCCTTGTAAGTAGCGACAGCGAGTCCTGACGTGGTTTCGGTGAGTTACTGCTTCGGCAGCATCCTTTTTTCTTAACCTACAGCGTGTGATTTCTTACTTCAGCTGGAAAGAGATTTTCCAGAATGGAAATCTTTCTCATTCAAAGAAGTTGTGTTTTATGAGCTCCCCATCAGAGTGGGGATCTTCAGAGATGATGCGCTTGGCAGTGGAAGTCAGCAGCAGCAAGACTTTCCACTCTCTTAAAAAAAAAAAAAAAAAAAAAAAGTCCGTTTGCTTCCAAAGACCCGAGCACAGCACGTCTTCCAGAAGTTGATGGCATCGCTGGTTCTCAGTTGCAACAGCCGAGATGTCATCAACACGCGTTCCTCTGCGTGCTTCGGCGCAGCCAAAAGCGTTAGCAAATCTGCCGGTCCTTTTTGGTAGCCTTACGCGTTGCAGCCCCGGGGATTGGATTCTGCCCCCAAAGTAAAACCGTATGGGGGATCTCTTCTGTCACGGATTTTTCTCTCCTAGATGTAACTTCAGGAAAAAAAAGTTAAAATTGGATCTACAAACTGCCTTGCGTTGTTTCAGCTGTAACTGCCAACTAGCTGTGGCGTACAATTGCTTAGGTGTGTTTAAGCAGTTAGGTATTTGTTCTGAACGTTGACCAGGAGAGGCAACTGAACGTTACGGGGTGTTTTCCCCCCCGCTCTTTTGACGGAGTGCTCTGAAGTACTTTCTTTCTGTCTGGCTTTCAAGGGTGCGTTTCCCTGGCAGTTCAGCAGCATCTCTCTTGGGCGGCGCGGCTGGCCAGATGTCGCTCCTAATGACGTAAGGCGCAAAAAACCCCTGGTCAAATGATAACTGCGTATCTTGGAGACAGATAATCTACTGGTATCGATTCACAGCTGTGCAAGTTAAATTAACGCCAAAGGAAAATCCAGTCCTTCTCCAGCAGAAGTATTTTTATTGGATGTTTATAAACACACGCACAGCTTTTTTAGTATGAAGCGAATTGCTGCGATTTGTCCTTTGCTTTTCCTTTTCCCCTCGAAAGCGTTACGCTTCGCTTCCAGCTTTGTCGACCGAGCCAGCAAGATGTGCAGCAGCAGCTGCGAGGGCCGTAGCTGTTGCGGCGGACCTGTAAGCGTAGATTCTGATTGCGGTACGCCCTCGTCCTGCAGCCTCGCAGGGTCGTCTCCCTGCAGCCGTGCCGTAAGGAAGGGGTGAGACGTTTTCCAACGCCGGCAAGAGCGTGTGCTTGTATGCGAAGAACATGTTCGGAATCGTACCGGTTAGTCTTAATGCTGATGGGAAGCGTTCAGGTCGCTCTAGCTTTTAAAGGATGTCTTGTATTTGGAGCTGACCTGCTTACCTCGAATCCTCCTTGAGCTCAGCTGCTCTCCTCTCCCTTGCTCTGACTGAATTCCTGTACTCGCTGCTGTGCTATTTTTTTCACATGCTGAAATATCGCTTGGGCTTTTTGTTTTTCAGGTGTCTTGTTGCAAGCGTCTCGTGGTGCTCGCTAGGTACCCCCCGGCCCAGGTTGGCCTGCCTGTCGTGAAGCGTCCCGAGGGTAAGGGGCCGGCCCCGTGCCTGGAGGCTCCCGGCTCTGTCTCCGGCGGGTGCCCCGCGGGTGCGGCAGCGAGGGCTGCGTGGTGGGGCGAGTCCCGGGCCAAGAGGGAGCGGGGAGGTTCGTTGCCCCGGGGAGCCCGTCCCAGCGCGGGAACGGAGGGGGAGCACGGCAGAGCAGAGCCTGAGCGAGAGGTGCGGCACCGTCCCCCGGCAGGCTCCCCCCGCGGCGTGGGGCAGCCGCCGGCTTGCGGGACGGGGGCCGGGGGGGGCTGCAGCCGTTTGGGGGGGCTGCCCCCATTTTATTTTTCTGGCGGAGCTCCCCTTTTCGGGGGGGCGCCTACATATGTAAATGGCATTATTAAAGTAGCTGTTTTCCTTGTTCTGTGCCTTTTTGGGGGGGGTGATTAAAAAGCGTGGAGGGGCCTGGGGGGTGATGATGTCATTTGGGGCCCCCCAACGTCACGGGGGGCGGGGGCGTGATGATGAAACAGAGGAGCAGGTGAGTGGGGGATGAAGGTGTCACGGGGAGGTTTCCCCCCAGAGAAGGGGGGTCACAGTCCCAAAATGCCTGAAAACTCGTGTGTGTGTGTGTGTGTGTGTGATTAACCATGTGAAGAACTGGAAATACGGGTGCGAGGCATTGCAGTAGAGAAAAATCTCTCGCCTTTATATATATATATTGAAAAATAATATTCGTTTTTATGTGTGTGTATATATATATATGTAAAAGGATTTCAAAATACAAACCTGTACCTGCTATGTTATAGAAATTATTAAAAAATCTCAATGGAGATAGATAGGGTTTTAAAATAAAAAAGAACTTGTCTCTATGTTAAGAAATAAAGGAGTTTAAAATGCAAAAAGAGATGATGTAGGTGAAGGAATTTAAATCAGAAGTCAGTCTGGATAGGTAGAAGTACCTACGCTTACCCTGTGTCACCGAGTAAGCCTAAGTAGGTATCCCGTGTAATCGAAGTAAAGGTTCTATGGAAGTGTAAACAGATAACTAAGTCTAAAGAGGTAGGATTGTAAGTAGATACCGAAGTCTAAAGAGAGAAGTCGAAGATATCAAAGTGTCAAAATATGCAAGTCCAAGAGCAAAATATCCAATATCCAAGAGCAACACAGTTTGGGGCTCCCAGGAAAGCTGAATCCGCCTGGATTTGTGCAGCTGGAAAGCAAGCACAAACACACCGCACACGCACACGCACACACTCACACCCCCCCCGCCCCCCCGCATTTTAACGCAGAAAACCAAAAATGACCCATTGTTATGATGTGGAAAAGCGCCGGAAAACCCCAGAACTGAATATTTTGGAAAAGCAGAAACCCCCAAGTTTTGTATGACGTAAAAGAAAAAACAAAAAACAACAACAACAACAAACAAAAAAACCCCAAACGAAAAACCGGCGCCAATTTGGGCCAAATCTGGGGTGAACCGCGGACAGTTTGAGGGGCATTGCTGGGGATTATCTGGCGTGGATTCCTTCTCCGGAGTGGAATATCCGTTGCGGGTTATCCCAGGTGAGTTATCTGCTGTGGATTATGCCGGGTGGACCCCCTGGTGTAGGTCATCCCCACCCGTGTCCCCCCGTGCACCTTTGTACCCACACATAGCCGCCGTCCGTCCGTGTCCGTCTCCTCCCCCCTGTCCTCCTCTGCGTGTCTCTCCGCCCTCCCGAGTGCTCTCCACCCGAACGTCCCCCCACACAAGGTTTTTCCCCCCGTGCGGGTTTGTTTTTTTTTTTTTCCCTGGGCCGTGCCCCCCGCGTCCCCTGCCCTCCAGTCTCGCGCCCCCGCTCCCCTGCTCCACCCCTCCCCTAACCCCTTTGCTTCTGGACCCCCAGCTCCGCACGGGCCACGGGCAGCCTGGGGAGCTTCACCCCGAGCCGTTCCTTTCCCCCCTGGGCAGCAGCGGTTCTGCCGCTGCTACAGGCAGGCGCTTTCTGGACGGGCGAGGGGCTGGGACGACCGGAGGCTGCTGCATGCTCCAGTCTGACCGAGACCCTGTTCCCTGGGGACCTGGCACAGAGAAAGGCGAGGGACTTTCTGCACTGCCCCTGGCCGGAGCCGAGCGGGAGGGGCTGCCCCGAGCCGGGCAGGTTGGCGCTGCCCTGGGTCGTTGCCGGCGGTGGGGGTACCCGGAGCCGCGGGGGGTCTCGGCAGGGCTTCCGGGTACGTCGGCGGCAAGGGGAACGGTGTCCCCGCAGGCTCAGAAAGCATGGATTGCTGCACGGGGCTTCCGGTCGGCCATGTTCGTTCCCCGGGGCATGCCGGGAGGTGTAGTTTATATGGACGTGGCTGCCTGGAAGCCGGACTGCTCTCGGGCACTTTCGGTGCACCGTAGTCGTTGCTACCGCTGTGGCCCCTGCGGCACGAGGTGCAGTTTTGTTGCAGGTTTTCTGTGGTTTTCTGCGGGCTTCCAGCTATGGCTACTCCCCAAGAAGCGGCGCGCCTCCGGACTCTCAGTGCTGCCGCCCGGGATCTGCGCAGGCGCAGTGCAGCCCACATGATCCATGCTGCCAGCACCGGTAACGGCAGTGTGATACTGCGGTGCCTGTGGAGTCATGCCGCTGCGATTGTTGCTGCCTGCCGGTAAGGAAACGCCGCTTCCGCCCCACGGGCGCGCTGTCGGCAGGTGCTTGGCGCCCAAAACGCAGACGGCAGCGCTGCCGCCGCCCCTGGGCAAGCGCTGTGCACTGGGTGCTCGCTGCTGCCGCCGACGCCACCTTCTTCGCTGTTACCACAGCGTGGTGGCGTGCCGGGCGCGATTGGCGGTGGTGGGTGAGGGCCAGGAGCACCAGGGAGGCGAGCGAGCTCCTTTGAGTGTGCAGGGGTGTCTCCTGCCTGCTGGCTGCCCGGGGGTGGTGGGACAGGAAGCTTCAACCTGCCCGCTGCAGCAGGCTCTTGGTCTGCTGCAGGCGAGCTGGGCCAGGGCAGCCCCAGGGAGTTACCTAAAAGCTGATAGAAGGGAAGAGAGGAAGGAGGCGGATATCCCCTAGGCGCAGAGGCGGGGCGCCTCCCCGACTCGCCAGAGCTCCCCCTGAGCCTCTCCTGGCCCTGCTCACCCCGTGCAGCTGCCCCCTGCTCCAGCACCTCCCCTGAAGCCTGTCCCATAGCACGAGATTGCCCCCAAGCCCTGTTGTGAAGACCACAAGCTGGCTCTCAAGTGGGCTGGATTCTCTCTTAATGCGGGTGCCGTTACCAGCAGTGCGGGGAAGGAGCAGCGTCTCCAGAAGCCCCTGCAGAAGGAAGGGCTTTGGCCAGGTGCGACCTATGGTAATAACGGTCGCCGCTTCTTCTTTCCCTGTCCCAGAGGCCGCGCTGAGGACGCGGTTGTCCATTCCTCCCGTGGGGATGCTGCTGACAGCACCTGCCTCAGGCTTGCGTGGGTTGTCTCTGCCTGACCTCGCTCTCCTCGTGGTGTGGGGGCGAAAAGGGACAGGAGGAGCGCTTACTGGCTGCGGACAGGAGCTGCTGCGGCTGAAGCCGGAGAAGCTGGAGAAAGGTAAAGAAGAAGAAACGGAAGGCCATCTGGCTGACCGCTGCCTCCCGCTGCAGGCAAGAGAGAGCCTGCCTCTCCGGGTGGGAAGGGATCTCTCTGTGTAGCGCACCGCAGGCCAGACCACCAGTGTGCACCACAGGGCCTGTAGGCATAACCCAAAGCGTGGTACAGCCGCGTAGTGCGCGAGCAAGCGAGGCTACGTGTCTAGGAAACCTTGTCTCGTAAGAGCTGTAAGACATCCACGTATTCTTTTAGGTGGACAGCCGAGTGACTGGAGTTACAGAAGAGGAAGGGAGGAGAGAAGGAGGAAGAAGCATCTGAAGTGGCCAATTCTCCCAGCAGCACTGAGAGCGAGAGCTGTGGTGAGCCCCGGCCCCTCAGGGACCTGTCACCCCTTGTCTGTGCCCTGGTCCCTCCCTGCCCCTTCCCTGGCCCTCTCTCTTTTGCGTGCTGCTGTGATTTTTCTTTTTTTGTTCTTCCCTGTACCTGTTCTCTTTTCACTGTTCTTCTGTCCTGCTCCCTTTTCCTCTCTCCCTTCATCCATCTTGTTCTACCACCCCCTGCTTTTTTTTCTCTCTCTGCACCTTTGGCCTGCTCCTTCTCCTTCCTTTTGTTATCCTCTGTCTCTGTCCTGCAGCCCATTGTTGTTTTTCCCTTTTCCATCTTTTTGTCCTGATCTGAATCCATCTCTTTTTCTGTCCTGTTCCCTGATGTTCTTTTCCTCTTTGCACCTGTACATGCCGCTCTGTGTCCCTGCCTCCCTGTGTCTGTCCTCCCTCCCTTCTTCCCTTCCTCTCTCTATCCCCTTGTCTTGCTCACTGTTGCTAAGTGTTGCTACGAATTTTTTCTATTCTGTATCTCACTGTCCCTGTTCTCCTTCCTGTTCTTCTCTTACTGACCCTTTGTGCTGCTCCCTGTCCCTATTTTTTATTGCTTCCCCTCTCTGTTCCTGTTTGTTCTCGTGGTCCACCTCTCTGTTGTTCTTTCTGTTGCTCTCGTATGTTCTCCATCTCAGCATCCTGCTCCCTGTCCCTCTCTCTCTTGCAGTATCCCGCTTTCTGGCTCCCTGTCCCTCACCTGTTTTCTAGATCGCTCTGTCCTTCCTCCAGTCTTTCCTTGTCCCTCTGGCCTGCTACCCGTCACTGGTTCGTTCTTTCGTCGTCTCTCTGCCTTGCTGCTGTCACTCTCCTCCTCTCTCTGTCTCTAATGTTTCTTTCACCATCTCTTCCCTGCTCCCTGCTCCTTCTCTCTTTTCTCTCTGTCCTCCATCTTCCCTGTAACTCTTTGTCTGTATATCTCCATACCACTTGTTCTCCCATTGTTTCTCACTATAACCCCCCGGCCCAGCTCGCTGTCCCATTATTCCCCTCTGTTCTGCTCCCTTTTTTCTCATCCTGCAGCCCAGCGATGGTTTTTCTTTCTCCCTCTCTTTGTCCCGATCTCTCTCTTCAATCCCTCTGGCTTGTTCCCTGTCTTTTTGTCTCCCTCCCTCCCTCCCTTATTCCTCTCATTTGATTTCTCTCTTGATCTGTCTGTTTGGCTCCTTGCTCATCATTTTCTCTCTCTTTCCCTCTGTCCTGCTCCCTGACCCTGTTTTTCTTCTGCCATGTCCTTGCAGGCTCCTCATCCCCTTTTTTATTGACTTATCCATCTCCCTGTCCTTTTCCCTGTACCTTTCTTTCTCTGCTCCTCACTCCTCCCTCATTTTATTTTTCCTCTTTCTGTTCTTCTGTCCTGCTCCCTATTGCTGTATTTTCGTTTTCTGTATCTGCTGCTCCAGAAACAACTGCCAACTTGTCCTAGGGGAAGGATGAGGGTACAGGCAGCGAACCCCATAGCAGACTCACTCCTGGGACTTCTACGCATTAATGAATAAGCACTTGCTGTCTCCTTTGCACTCATGGCTGTGCTTGTACTCCTTTGTACTTGGTGAGTGGCTGTCAGAGAGTCCAAGGGAGCAGGTTACACGGTGGGTGTCAGGGGCCATGGCTGCAGCTGTGGGCTGGGGCTGGAGGAGCCCCAGGGGGGCCAGTGAGGCTGATGGTGATGGCCCCTCTGTGTAAAAGGGCTGCAGCCCCAGAGGATGGTGCTGCTGGGGCATGCCTGCTGGAGAATGCTGATGAGTTGCAAGGATGTTTCCAACCCACCGGTGCAACAGGCTGAAGTCAGTTGGAGTCAGGCCCCATCAGGGCAGGTCCCAGGGATTTTCTGAGAGCTGGTGGAGAGGATGCGGGAAGAGGGGCAGGAGATGGCTGCCCCCACCCCTCTGGGTGCCCACCCTCTGGAAAAGGCACTGGGTGCCTCCCCAACTCAGCAAAACTTCTCCAGCCCTGCTCGCCCCATGCAGCTGTCCCCAGCTCCAGCACCTCCCCTGAAGCCTGTCCTGTAGGCATGGTCTGCCCACAAACCCTGTCCTCATGGCAGCAAGCTGGCCCTTGAATATGCTTTATTCTCCTTAAATGCAGGTGCTATTAGCATCAGTTCAGGGAAAGAGCGACGTCTCCAGCAGCTCCTGCAGAAGAAGGGGTTCCTGCCTGAGGAAAGCTACAGTCATCCCTGTGGATAATGGTTGCTTGTTCTTTCCCTCTCCCAGAGGCAGCACTGAGGACTCGGTTGGCGGTTCCTCTCCAGGGGTGCTGGTGATTGCATCTGGCTCAGGTTTGTGTGGGTTGCCTTTGGCTTCATTCTCCTAGCGGCATGGGCAAAAATGGACAGCTGGACGCTTCCTGGCTGTGGACAGGAGCTGCCGCAGCTGAAGCTGGAGAGGCCAGAAAAAGGTAAAGCAGCTGAAGAATAAAATAAAGAGGAGCCAGCCGGCAGCTGCCTCCAGCTGCAGACAGGAGACAGCCTGCCTCTCAGTGTGAGGAAGGATCCCTCTTAGTGTAGCCCTCAGCAGACCCAATTGCCAACGTGCACTGCAGGGTCCGTATGCGTAACTGGAAGCACAGTACAGCCAGGTAACACGTGCACGTGTGAGGCTACGTATCTGGGAAGTCTTGTATTGTAAGAGCTGTAAGACACCAGTCTGTTCTCGTAGGTGGATGACAGTCAAGCAACCGGAGCCATGGGGCCAGGGGAGAGAGAGAGAGAGACAAAGACACGTCCGAGCTGTCCAGTTTTCCAAGCGGCTTGGAGAGCGGGAGCTGCAGTGAGTCCTGGACCCTTGGGGCCGTGTCGTCCCTATTCTGCATCCTGGTCCTTCCCTGCCCCGCCTTCTCTTTCTCTCGCTGCTGTCATTTTTTTCCGCTTCCCTGCACCTCTCCCTCCCTCATTCTCCAAGTCCCCCTCTTTATCTGTTGTTCTACCCCTATGTTTTTTTCCTCTCTCTGTGCTTCTGTCCTGTTCCCTGTCCTTTTTTCATCCTCTGTCTCTGTCCTGCAGCCCATAACTATTTTTGTCTTTTTTCATCTATGTCTGTCTTCCTATCCCAACTTTGAAAATTTTTCCTCGCCTGCCCTTTAGCCCTTCACAGTTCCCACCCCTTACCTCTCTATCTTCATGTCCCTATTTTTTAATTCCTTTATCCCTGCTCTGTATTCTAAATAGACTTTTTCTTTCTTCAATTCTCTTGTTCCAGGTCCCTGTCCCTGTCTTTTAACTTCTTCCCTCTCTGTCCCACAGCTGCTTTTTGTCTTTATTGTTCTCTCTCTGTCTGGCTCCATGTCCCTATTCTTTAATTCCCCTTCAGCTTCAGTCTTTCCCCTTCAGCTCATCAAGGTTTTTTGGCATTTCTCAGTTTATCTCTGTCCACCTCACTGTCCCCTTTTTAAAATCCTCCCTCTCTGCCCTGTGGCCCATCGCTATTCTTTGTTTTTCTCCATCTCTCTCAGGCTGATTCCTTGTCGCTTCCTCCTCTCTGGCCTGTAGCCCATCGCTATTTCCGCGCCCCCCCCCCCCCCCCGTGGTTCCATTTCCCTATTTTTCAGTCCCCTTTCTCTGTCCTGTAGGCGATTGCTGTTGGATTGGGTTTACGTGGCAAGGTTTTGTTAGCTGGGGCAGGGCAGGGGCTGCAGGGGTGGGTTCTGTGAGAAGACACCAGGAGTTGCCCCTATGTCAGGCACAGCCACTTCCAGCTCCGAGATGGATCTGCAGCCGGTCCAAGCTGAGTCCATCGGCAATGCTGGTTGTGCCTCTGGGATGGACATTTAAGAAGGGGTAAAAAATGCTGCGCAGATGCTGTGACAGGGAAAACGTGAGTGTGAAACAGCCCTGCAGACACTAAGGTCGGTGACGAAGGAGGGGGAGGAGGTGCTCCAGGCACCGGAGCAGAGATTCCCCTGCAGGCTGTGGTGAAGGCCATGGTGAGGCAGGTCGTCCTCCTGGAGCCCGTGGAGGTCCGCGGTGGAGCAGACATGCACTTGCAGCCCATGGAGGACCCCACGCCGCAACAGGTGGATGTGCCTGAAGGAAGCTGTGACCCCATGGAGAGCTTGCGCTGGAGCAGGCTCCTGGCAGCACCTGTGGCCCCATGGAGAGGAGCCCACACTGGAGCAGAAGAAGAGCATGAGGAGGAAGGAGCGGCAGAGATGATGTGTGATGAACTGAGTGCGACCCCTGCTCCCTGTCCCCCTGCATTGCTTGGGGGTGGGATGTAGGGAAGTCAGGAGTCATGGAGATGAGCCCAGGAAAAAAGAGCAAGGCGGTTTTTAGATTTGTTCTTATCTGTTGATAAGATAAGAACAAATAAGATAAGAACAAATAAAACAAAACAGAATAAGATAACAACAAATCTTGTCCTACTCTTGATTTTGATTGACAATAAATGGAATTAATTTCCCCAAGCTGAGTCTGTTTTGCCTGTTACAGTAATTGGTGAGTGACCTCTCTGTCCTGTTCTTGACCTCCAAGTTTTTTTTG
Organism: Platalea leucorodia; assembly: GCF_965183815.1. NCBI lineage: Eukaryota > Metazoa > Chordata > Aves > Pelecaniformes > Threskiornithidae > Platalea > Platalea leucorodia. The sequence goes on from NW_028121325.1 coordinate 76,396, forward strand.
TTGTATTTTGTCCCCCTGTCTTGTTGAGGAGGGGGAGCGATAGAGCGGCTTGGTGAGTACCCGGTGGCCAGCCGAGGTCAACGCACCACAGTTGCCTTCTATCAGGCTCCCTGTCCCCATCTTTTAATTCTTGCCTATGTTTCTTGTACCCCATCGCTTCTGAAACTTTCTTTCTACTTCTCCATCCTTATTTTTTAAATTCTTGCATAGGTTTCTCAAACCCAGTTGCTTTTTAAATTTTCTTGCTACCTTTCCCTCTCTCTGTCTCCCTGACCTAATTTTAATTTCTTGCCAGTGTTTCTTGTACCCCATCGCTTTTCAAATTTTCTTCCTACTTCTCCCTCTCTGCAGCTCCGTGTACCTGTTTTTTTAATTCTCGTGTATGATTCTTGTATACTGTTGCTTGTAAAATCTATTTATGTCTCCCTCTATCCATCTTCCTGTCTCTAATTGGTAATTCTTCCCTCTCTGTCCTCTACCCTGTCACTTTTTACACTTTCTACATCTCCCTCTTTCTAGCTCCCTGTCCCTATGTGTTAGTTCTTCCCTATGTTTCTTGTACCCTGTTGCTTTTAGAAAATTTTCTTTCTACGTCTACCTCTATCCCGCTGTTTCTATTTTTTTATTTCTTGCCTATGTTTCCTTTCCCCTGTCACTTTAGAATTTTCCCTGTCCCTTGTCTTGTCTGTCTTGTTGTCCTGCTGGTCCCTTCTGCCTCTCTCTCCTGCTCCCTGTCTCTCTTATTTATTCCTCCATCTCTCTGTCCCTGTTCACCCCTGCAGTCTTTCTTCTGCTCTCCTCTCTCTACACAGTTGTCCTGCTCCCTGTCCCTCTCTTGTTCGCAGCATCCCATTTTCTGGCTCCCTGTCCCACACCGCTATGTCCCTCTGTCCTTCCTCCTGCTTTTCTCTTTTCTCCCTCTGTCCTGCTGCATTTGGGCACTGAGCCTTGCAGCCAACTCACTGCCAAGAGTTCTTACGTGCATTAGTGAATAAACTTTTCCTGCCTTGTCTGTGCCCCTGGATGTGTTTGCAGCCCCTGGGTGCAGAGCATGTGGCTGTGGAGAGGTGCAGGGGAGGGGGTGATATGCTGTGGGGCTTTGGCAATGGCCCCTATTCCTGATGGGCCCTCGCTGGGGCAGCCCCAGGTGTGGCCAGTGAGGCTGAGGATGGGGCTGGCCCTGCTGTGTGAAGGGGCTTTAGCTGTAAAGGAGGCTGCCTGGGCATGCCTGCTTGAGAAAGCTGATGAAGGGGAATGGGCTGAGGAGGGAGTCCTGCAGGCAGGTGCCTCCAGCAAGGAATGGCCAGTCTGTGTGGTGAGGAAGGATCCCTCCGAGCTGTCCCTGACAGGGCAGACACCAGCACACAGTGCTAGGAGCTCAGTGCCTCTGTTGGCTATGTGGGTGAGCCACCAGGTATTGAGGAAGCCTTGCAGATGAGGAGCATAGAGGTGTCCGCTGCATGCTGCTGAATGGGCGAGGGTCCCGGCATGCAGCACTGCAGAGGAGGAAGGGGCAGAGGCAGAGAGAGAAGCGTCGAGGCGATGAAGGTCTCCTGCTGGCACCAGGAGCTGTGGTGAGTCACGCGTCCTCTCCTCTGCATCCTGGCCCATCTCTGCCACCCTTCTCCAGATGTCTGCCTGCCTCCCTTTCTCGATCTCCCTCTCTGCCCACCTACCTGTATGGCTCCCCAAAACTTGTTATTCTTCTGCCAACTCTGGAGAATACCCCGTTGCATTTTAAATTTTTTCTATGTGTGTCTCTAGCCAGCTCCCTCTCCCTATTATTTAGTTTTTCTGCACTGCCTTGTAGCCTATTACTTTTAAACTTTCATTTCTATATCTCCTCCCTATCCAGCTCCCTGACCCTATCTTTTTTAATATCTCCCTCTGCTCTGTACCCCATTGCTTTTCAAACTTACTTTCTATGCCTCCCTCTATTTGGCTCCATTTTGCTATTTTTAATTTCTTCTCACTCTTTCCTTCACCCTGTTTGTTTTAAAATGCCTTTATATATATGTATGTCTCTCACCAGCTCCCTGGCCTTATTTTTTAATTCTTGCCTGTGCGAATTGTATCCCATTGCTTTTTGAATTTTCTTTCTATTTGTCCCTCTATCTTCCACCCTGTCCCTGTTTTAAAATTCTTTCCTGTGTTTCCTGTACCCCGCCACTTTCTCTTTCTGTGTATCCCCTTATTTGTCTCCTTGTCGTTATTTCTTAATGTTTTCCTATTTGTCCTGTACCCCGTTGCTTTTTAAGTTTTATTTCTGTGTCTCCCACTATGCGGCTCACTGTCCCTATTTTTTTAATCCCTCCCTTTGGTTGGGGAAGGGTCTGTCCAGGCATGCCTGCCTGAGGGAGCTGATGAAGGGGAGCTGTCCAAGGAGGGAATCCAAGGGAGTCCTGCAGGCGGTTGCCTCCAGCAATGAATGGCCAGTGCCTGCAGCGAGGAAGCATCCCTCCGAGCCGTCCCTGACAGAGCGCACTACCAGCACGCAGTGCTGGGAGCTCAGTGCCTCCATCGGCTGCACGGGAGAGCCGCCGGGAAGCTTGGTGGTGGAGGAGTGTTGAGGCACCTGCTGCCGAGGCAGACAGAAAAGCGTCAGGGCAGTGAAGGTCTCTTGCCGGTGCCAGGAGCTGCGTTGAGTCGCGTGTTCTCTCGTGTGCATCCTGGTCCATCTCTGCTGCCCTTCCCCAGATCTCTGCCTGCCTGCCTCCCTGCCTGTCCCTGCTTCTGTCTCCCTCTCTGCTGGCCCACCTACCTGTGTGGCTCCCCGAAGCTTGTTACTCTGCTATGAACTCTGCCCTGTACCACTTCACCTATTAATTTTTTTCTGTTTCCCTCTTTCTGGCTCCCTCTCCCTATTTTTTAATGCTTTCCTGTATTTTTTGTACCCCATTGCATTTTAATTTCTCTCTCTACATTTCCCTCTCTCCAGTGCCTTGTCCCTATTTTTTAATTCCTCCCTCTGTCCTGCACCCCATAGCTTTTAACATTTTCTTTCTATGGTTCCTTCTATCCATCTTCCTGTCCCTGCTTTTCTAATATTCCCATTTCTTGTACCTGATCACTGTTTAAATTTTCTTTCTACGTTGTCCTCTATCCATCTCCCTGTCCCTATGTTATAATTCTTGTCTATGTTTCTTGTACTTAGTTGCTTTTTAAAACTCCTTCTAGGTCTCTCTCTATCAGGCTTCCTTTCTTGATTTTTAAAATTCTTCCCTCTATTTCTTGTACCCCATTGCTATTTGATGTCTCTTTCAAGAATTCCTTTTATCTGGCTCCCTTTCCCTGAATTTTAATTCCTCCCTTTCATCTGCATACCTCCTCGCTTTTAAAATTTCCTTTCAATATTTCCTTCTATTGTCATCCCTGTTCCTATTTTTTAATTCTTTCCTATATTTCTTGTAGCCTGTTGCTTTTTAAAATTTCTTTCTATGTCTCCCGCTATCTGATTCCTTGTCCCTATTTTTTAATTCCTCCCTCTCTGTCCTGTACCCAGTTGCTGTAAAAAATTTCTTTCTATGTCTCCATTTATGTAGTTTCCTGTTCTTCTTTTTATTTTTTTTTCTGTCAGTACTCTGTCAATTTAAAATTTTGTTTTATGGCTACTTTTAGCCAGTTTACTGTCTTTATTTTCTAATTCTCTCCTGTCTGTCCTGTACCCTGTTGCTGCTTCAATTTTCTTTCTATGTCTGCTTTTATCAAGCTCCCTATCCATAGTTTTTAATTCTTTCCTGTGTTGTGTACCCTGTTGACTTTAAAATTTACTTTTATGTGTCTCTAGTTTTTTCCCCATTCTTGTTTTTTGATTTATTCCTGTCTTTCCTTAAAGCCATCACATTTTACATTTTCCTTCTACGTCAAAGTTTATCTACTTTGCTGTCCCTATTTTTTGTTTTCCTGTCTATCCTGTACCCTGTAGCTTTTAAAATTTTCTGTCTCCTTTAACCAATTCACTGTCTTTTTATTTGTTTCTCATCTGTCTTGCACCTAATTGCTTTTGAAATTTTCTTCCTATGTCTCTCTGTATTTTTCTCCCTATTCTTATTTTGTAACTTTTCCCTTGTCTTTCCTTAATGCCTCCGCTTGTATAATCTTCTTCCTATGTCTCTCTCTATCACCCTACCCTTATTTTAATTTTTCTTCACATCTTAATGCCTTTGCTTTTAAAATTTTCTTTCTATGTCAAGTTTTAACCAGCTTTCTTTACCCATTTTTAATTTTTTTCCTCCTTGTCTTTTACCCAGTTGCTTTTAAAATTTTCTTTCTGTGTCTACTTTAACGATTTTACTGTCTTTATTTTTAATTTTTCCCCTGCCTGTCCTGAACCCCGTTGTTTTTTTAATTTTCATTCTATGTCTATTTTATAAAGATCCCTATCTGTATTTTTTAATTTATTCCTGTGTTGTGTACCCTGTCACTTTTAAAGTTACATTTCCATGCGTACTTTAACTTAAAAAAAAAATCAAATTTTCTTTCTCCATCTCTTTTAATTTGCTGTCCCTATTTTTGAATTTTTCCCTTCATTTCCCTAATCCTCATTGCTTTAAAAATGTTCTTTCTATGCCTACTTTTTTCCCTTCGATGTCTTTACTTTTAATTATTTCTTCTCTTTCTTCAGTGCCCTCACTTTTAAAATTTTATTTCTACATCTCTGTTTTAGTTTGCCATCACTGTTTATTAACTTTTCCTTATTTCTTTAATCACCATTGCTTCTAAATTTTTCTGTCTGCTTTTATTCCAATTGTTGTCTTTAATTCTTTCTTGTCTTTCCTTAGTGCCCTCGCTTTTTAAAATTTTGTTTCTGCATCTCTGTTTTAGTGCACTGTCCCTAATGCTCATTGCTTTTTAAGTTTTCTTTCTATGCCTACTTTTATTCTGTTCACTGTCTTTATTTTTAATGATTTCTTGTCTTTCCTTAGCACTGTTGCTTTTAAAAATTTCTGTCTATGTCTGCATTTTAGTTCAATGTTGCTGCTTTGTACTGCTTTCCTCCCTTAATCCTTTGGCTTTTAAAATTTCTACTTGCATCTTGTTTGCTGTCATTAATTTTTAATTATTCTTTCTTGTTTTTCCTTAGTGCCATCACTTTTTAAATCTTCTTTTCCATCTCCATTTTAGTTCACCAATGCGATTTTAAAATTTTTTCCTTCTTTCCTTAATCACCATTGCTTTTAAAAGTTTGTCTGTTTTTATACCATTTCCTGTCTTTATTTTGATGTATTTATCCTTAATTATTTTTTGTCTTTCCTTAGTGCCCTACCTTTTAAAATTTTCTTTCCACAGCTCTCTTTTAGTTTGCTTTCTTTTTCTTTTAGTTTTCTTTCTATGCCTACTTTTATCCTGTTCACGGTCTTTATTTTTTAACGATTTCTTGTCTTTCCTTAGTGCCTTTGCTTTTTAAAATTTCTATTTATGTCTGTGTTGTAGTTAGCTGTCACTATTTTTAGTGCTTTCCTTTCTTAATCTTAATATTTGGTTCTTCCTTTTTTCCTTTCTTAATCTTGATCATTGGTTTTTAAAATTTTCTACTTTTATCTCCTTTGCTGTCATGAGATGTTAATTATTTTTTCTTGTTTTTCGTTACTGCCATTGCTTTTACAATTTTTTAATTCTACATCTCTCTTTCAGTTCACAGTTTCGATTAATTTTTTTCCTTATTTTCCTTAGAGTTTGCCATCGCTGTTTTTTCATTTGCTCAATATGTCTTTAATCTCCATTGCTTTTAAATTTTCTGTCTCCTTTTATCCCCTTTGCTGTCTTTATTGTGCTGTAGTTAATTATTTCTTGTCTTTCCTTAGGGCCCTCCCGTTTTAAATTTTCTTGCTCCGCCTTTAGTTTGCTGTCCCTAGTTTTTAGTTCCCTCCCCTTCTTTTCCCTAATGCTCATGGCTTTGCAAATTTTCTTTCTATGCCCGCTTTTCTCCTGTTCACCGTCTGTAGTTTTGAATGATTTCTTGTATTTCCTTAGTGCATTTTTTATTTTATTTCTGCATTGTAGTTCACTGCTGCTGTTTTTTAGTTCTTTCCTTTCTCCGTCCTTTGGCTTTTAAAATGTTCTACTTTTATCCCATTTGCTGTTGTTAGTTTTTAATTGTCCTTTCTTGTCTTTCCTTAGTGCTATTGCTTTTTAGATTTTCTTTCATCATCTCCCTTTTAATTCAGTGATGCTATTTTTGAATGTTATCCTTATTTCCTTAATCACAGTTTCTTTTAAAGTTTTCTGTCTCCTTTTATTCCATTAGCTGTCATTATTTCCCTGTATTTATGTTGTAATTATTTCTTGTCTTTCCATAGTGCCCTCACTTTTTAAATTTTCCTTCTCCATCTCTTTAAGTTCGCTGCCACTATTTTTTAATTTTTCCATTTATTTCTCTAATTCCTGTTACTTTTTAAAATTTTCTTTTATCCTGTTCCCAGTCTTTATTATGCTGTTCTTTTAATTACTTCTTGCCTTTCTTTAGTTCCTTTGCTTTTTATATGTTCTATTTTAATCTGTTCCAGCCTGCTGTCTCTATGTTTTAATTTTTCCCTTATCGCCCCCTTTTAAAATGTTCTTCCTATGCTTACTTTTATTACTTTTGATGCCTTTATTTTTTAATTATTTCTTCTCTTTCCTTGGTGCTGTTGCCTTTAACATTTTGTATCTATGTATGCCTTTTATTTTGCTGTTTCAATTTTTTAGTTTTTTTCTCTCTTAATCCTTTGGCTTTTAATATTTTCTACTTTTATCTCATTCGCTCTCTTTATTTTTAAAGTGTTTTTTCTTTTTTTTCTTTAGTGCCATCTCTTTTTTTAAATTTTCTTTTTATGTCTGTCTCTCTTTTAGTTCGATGCTGCTATTTTGTAATGTTTTCCTCATTTCCTTAATCACCTTTCTTGTTAATATTTTTTGGTCTACTTTTACCCCATTCACGGTCTTTATTTGTCTACCTGTATTTTTTAATTATTTCTTGTCTTTCCTTAGTGCTGTCGCTTTTTAAATTTTCTTTCCGCGTCTCCATCTTACTTTTCTGTCCCTATTTTTTAGTTTTTCCCTTGATTTCCTGAATCCTTCTCACTTTTTAAAAGTTCTTTCTATGCCTACTTTTTTCCCCTTCACTGTCTTTTAAAAATGATTTCTTTTCTTGCTTCTTTGCCATAATTTTTTAGATTTTGTTTCTTTCCACTTCCTTGTTGTAGTTTAATGTCGCTATTATTTTTTCTTTATTTCCTTAATTCTATTTGCTTCTAATATTTGCTGTCTACTTTTATTCTGTTGGCTGTCTTTATTTTTAAATTATTTTTTGTCTTTCCCTAGTGCCTTTGCTTTTAATTTTCTTTCTACATCTCTGGTTTAGTTCACTGTCCCTATTTTTAAATTTTTCCATTTTATTTCCCTAGTCCCCCTTGCTTTTCAGATTTTTCTACTTCTATCTCATTCACTGTCTTTATGTTGCTGTCTTTTCTTTTAATAATTTCTTGCCTTTTGTTAGTGCCCTTGCTTTTTAGAGTTTCTTTCTGCATTTATTTTAGTTCACTGTCCCTATTTCATACTTTTATCCTTTATTTCCCTAATTCCCCTCTGCTTATTAAATCTTCTTTCTATGCCTACTGTTATTACCTTTGAATTTTTTTAATAATTTCTTCTTAGTGCTGTTACTTTAAAAATTTTATTTTTACATCTCTGTTTTAGTTTGCTGTCCTTATGTCATAATTTTTCCTTTATTTCCCTAATCCCTGTCGCTTTTAAAATTGTCTACTTTTATTCCCTTTGCAGTCTTTATTTTGCTGTCTTTTCTTTTAATAATTTCTTGTCTTTCCTTAGTGCCCTCGCTTTTTCAATATTCTTTCTCCATCTCTGAGTTTGCTGTCCCTATTTTTCAATTTTTCCCTCTATTCCCCTAATTCCCCTCTGCTTATTAAATGTTCTTTCTATGTCCACTTTTATTCCCTTTGCTGTTTTTTAAAAAAATATTTTTTCTTTCATTAGTGCCGTTGCTTTTTGAATTTTCTTTCCACATCTGTTTTAGTTCACTGTCCCTGTCTTTTAATTTTTCCCTTTATTTCCCTAATACCCATCACTTTTAAAATGTTCTTTCCCTGTCTACTTTTTTCCCTTCGATATCTTTATTTTTAGTTATTTCCTTAGTGCCTTTGATTTTCAATTTTCTTCCTATGTCCCCGTTTCAGTTCACTGCCCCTACTTTTAATTTTTTTCCTCTATTTCCCTAAACTCTGTTGCTTTAAAAATTTTCTGTCTACCTTTATTCCGTTCACTGTCATTATTTTTTAATTATTTCTTGTCTTTCCTTAATGCGGTCGCTTTTTACAATTTCTGTCTCTCTGCATTTGTTTAGTTCGCTGTTGCTATTTTTTTAATTCTTTCCTGTCTTAGTACCTTGGCTTTAAAATTTTTGTTTCTATGTCTACTTTTATCTAGTTTGCTGTCTCTGTGTTTAATTTTTTTTCTGTTTGTCCTCTACCCAGTTGCTTTTGAAATTTTCTTTCTATATCTACTTTGATCAAGCTCCCTATCCTTGCTTTTTAATAGTTTTCGGTCTGTTGTGTACCCCGTTGCTTTTAAAATTTACTTTGTATGCGTCTCTCTCTTTGTCCCCCTTTCTTTATTTTGTAGTTTTTTCTTGTCTTTCCTAAGAGATGTGGCTTTTATTTTTCCTATTTCTAATTTTATCCCATCCAATGTGCTTATTTGTTAATGCTTTCCTGTCTGTCCTACAGCCTGTGCTTCACTTCATCTATTTTCTTCGTACGTCTGTATTTAGATTGCCATCTCTATTTTTTTCATTTTCCTGTCTCTTTATCCCTTGGCTTTTAAAATTTTGTTTCTATATGTAATCTGGTTTGCTGTCCCTGTTTTTAGTTCTTTGCTGACTGTCCTGTACCTCTTTGCATTTTCAGGTTTCCTTCTAGGTCTACTTTTATCAAGGTCCCTATCCCTGTTTTTTAATTCTTTCCTGTCCCATCCTTTTTGAATTTTTCTCTTTCTCATCTTTTACTCAGTTTTCTCTCCCTATTTTTAATTTTTTCTGTTTTTCCTTACCCTGTCGCTTTTAAAATTTTCTTTTTATGTCTCCATTTATCTAGTTCCCTTTCCCTTATTCTTAATACTTTCCTGTCACGTACCATGTGGCTTTTAACGTTTTATTTCTATGTCTCCATTTATCTAGTTCCCTGTCCCATTTTTCTTTCCTGTGTTTCCTGTAGTCCATTGTTTTTTATTTTCCCTTTCAAATCTCCCTCTACATAGCTCCCTTTAACAATTTTTTACATTTCCTGCCTCTCTGTCCTGTTCCCTTTCTATTTCTCGCTCTGTCTTACATTCTCTAATTTTTAGTTCTTGCCTATGTTTGTTGCTTTTTAATTTCTATTTCTATGACTGCCTCTATCCAACTTCCTGTCACTTCTTTTTACTTCTTTCTGCTTTTTCCCCCTTTTGTAGTTTCGTCTCTGTCTCCCTCTATCCGCCCCCCCCCCCCCCCCCAGCTGCCTGTGTGTCTCTTACTCTCTCTGTCCCTCTCTGCTGTTCCTGTTGTTCTGCTCGGTCCCTTCTGTCTCTCTCCCCTGCCCCCTATTGCTCCATCTCCCTGTTCCTGTGGTTCTCTACTTCATCTCCCCATCCTCCTCCTCGCTGCACTCCATTTCCCTTTCTCTCAACACCCTTGTGCGGTTCCCCGTCCCTCTCTTGTTCCCAGCATCCTGTTTTCTGGCTCCCTGTCCTACACCTCTTCTCTACCTCCCTCTGTCCTTCCTTCTGCTTTCCTCTTCCCTCTTTTCCCTCTGTCCCACTGCCTTTGGGCACCAAGCCTTGTAGCCAGCTCATTGCTGGGATTTCTGATGGGCAGGAAGGAACAAACATTTGCTGCCTCCTTTGTGACCCCAGATGTGTTTCCAGCCACCGGCCTCTGGGTGAGTGGCTGTGGTTGGGTCCAGGGGATGCAGTGATGTGCTGTGGGGCTGGGGTGATGACCTCAGTTCCTGATGGGTTCCAGCTAGGGCAGCCCAGGTGGGACCCATGAAGTGAAGATGGGGCTGGGCCAAGGGTTTAAAAGGGCTGCAGGCTGGGATGGGCTGGGCTAACCCCAGGTGCAGCTGAGGATGGGGCTGGCTCTGCTGTGCCAAGGGGCTCTAGCTGGTGAGAGGGCTGCCTGGGTACATCTGCCTGTGGGAGCTGGCTGAGGAGTGAAACAAAGGGGCTTCCGCAGACAGCTGTCTCCAGCAAGGAAGGGCCGGTCCCCACAGCAAAGAAGGATCCCTCCCAGCCATCCCCAACAAAGCGCACCCCCAGCACACGGCGCCGGGAGCTCGGTGCCTCCGTTGGCCTCACATATGAGCCACTGTGCACCTGGGAATCCTCATGGGAGTGGAGCGTTGGGGCACCCACTGCCTACTCCTGGGTGGGCAAGGGTAGGGCAGCCAGCCCTGTAGAGGAGGAAGGGGTAGAGGCAGAGAGAGAAGTCTCGGGGCGGTGAAGGTCTGCTAGCGCCAGGAGCTGCAGTGAGTCGCACATCCCCTTCTGTGTGTCCATGCCCATCCCTGCCGTGCTTCTCCAGATATCTGCCTGTCCCTGCCTCTGTCTCCCTTTTGGGCTGTCCGGCTCCCCAAAGCTTTTTGCTCTGCTGCTAGCACCGTCCTGTACACTGTTGCCTTCTCCATTTCTTTTCTGTGCCTCTCCCTTTCCAGCTTCTCATCCGCTACTGTTTCATTCTTCCCACACTACCTTTTTCCCAATTGCTTGTGAAAAGTGCATTTCTAGGTCTCCCTCTACCCAGCGACCTGTCTCTGTTTTCAGACTCCCTTTGCTCTACACCCCAACACTCTTCCCATGTCCTTTCCCTGAGGCTGTTGATCTGGCTCTCTCTCCTGATACTTAACTTCTTACCCGTATGGCCAGTACCCCATTGCTTTCTAGTTTTTCCTCTATGTCTCCATTTATCCAGTTCCATGTCCGTGGTTTTTATTTCTTCCTGCATGTTCTCTACTTCATAGCTTTTAAAATTTTGTTTCAATGTCTTTAGGTTGCTGACCCCATTTTTAATTTTTTTCCCTCTCTGTTCTTAGTCCCTTTGCTCTTTAAATTTTCTTTCTACATCTCCGTTTTAGCTCACTATTGCTACTTTTTAATTTTTTCCTTATTTCTTTAATCACTGTTGATTTTAATATTTTGTCTACTTTTATTCTGGTTTCTGTCTTCATTTTTTAATTATTTCTTGTCTTTATTAGTCCCTTTGCTGTTTAAATTTTCTTTCTACACCTGTTTTAGCTCACTGTCCCCATTTTAAAATTTTTCTATTTCCGTATTGCCCATTGCTTTTAAAATATTCTTTCTACTTCTACTTGTTTTCCATTCGCTGTCTTTTTTTAATTATTTGTTGTCTTTTCTTAGTGCCGCCACTTTTTTAGATTTTCTTTCGCTGTCTCCATTTTAGCTCCCCATTGCTATTTTTAAATTTTTTCTTATTTTATCCCTGTTGCTTTTAAAATTTTTTGTCCACTTTTGTCCCATTTGTTGTCTTTATTTCGCTGTCTTTATTTCGCTGTCTTTATTTCGCTGTCTTTATTTTATAATTATTTTTTGTCTTACTTCAGTGCTCTCGCTTTAAAGACTTTCTACATCTCCATTTTAGTTCACTGTTCCCATTTTTAAATTTTTCCCCTTTATTTCCCTAATCCCCCTCACTATTGAAATATTCTTGCTATGTTTACTTTTATTCCCTTTTTTGTTTAATTATTTCTTGTCTTTCTTTAGTGTCCTCGCTTCTTAAATCATCTCTTTTCATTTGCTCTCCTGATTTTGTAATTTCTTCCTTTATTTTGCTAATGCCTATCGCATTTTTAATATTGTTTCTATGCCTACTTTTATTCCCTTTGCTGTCTTTTTTTATAATTCCTTGTCTTAGTGCTATTGTTTAAATTTTATTGTATATTTTTATTTTCTGTTCTTATTTTCTTTGCACACGGTGGCATGCCCCCACGGCAGCCTTTGTGCATGGTGGCAGAGCCCCCAGCCCCATGCCAGCCTTAGCACATTGTGGCATCGTTGTTTCCAGTAAGGCTTGCTTTCTCTGTTCAGCGCTTTGCATGCTGTAAGTTTAAGGCAGATGAGCAAAATAGCTGCTGCTCCTCCTGCAGCCTTTATGCCATCTGGTGGTTTGTCCCTCCCCTTTCCCAGGTGATTGTGGGTAGGGTGGTGGGCAGGGCCAGGGGTATATGAGCTGCAGCCTCATCTTCGGGAGCTCATTCTGCTCCTGGACTTCTTTGGTGTCAGTACTCTGCTGTTCCTTCAGTTGACTGCAGATTTTGACCTGCCTCAGTTATCTAGGCAGATGTGTTTTGACATTTAAAGAAGCACAGGTGTCTGTTTGAGGTAAGGGCTTCAGGACCAGTCAAGGTTCCATAGCATATATAGTAGAAAGTATACTTGCATGCAGCTTTGTTTTTGTTTTTTTTTTTTTTTTTTCAGGTCAGTAATTTTGATTGGGTGTTCAGGGGTGGCAAGATGGTTCAATAGTCTTGTTTTGTTTGTTGTGGTTTTTTTTTTTTTTTTTTTTTTAAATTCTAAGTGCATTATATTTTTCTGGAATTCCTGATTTTGTTGAAGATAGAACCTTGTTTTTCTCACCAGTTTTTCCATGCAAGTTGTTGACACCATCTCTTAATAGGAGTGATGGTGAGATGATCTAGCAGGGGTTAAGGTGGTCATCTTGTATGCATCTGCATGTGGAGTTTTAGCATTTTTCAAGAAAGCAGCAGGGTCATAAGGTGTAGTGTCTTTCAGGTTACGGAACCGTTCATCGTCTTTCTCGATCGCCGACAGAGTACCACGTTGTCCCTGGAACCTCTGCGGATTGCAATAGGCCCCTTCTAGATTATAAGCTTCAGGACTTCACTGATTTTGTGGGTCTGTTCCAGAGCCTGGAGTCTGTGGGAAGATGAAAGATAAGCCGGGCTCACAGAACATGGGGTGCAGCTTGGAAGAGCAGCTCCCAAGGAGTGGCCGACACGGGGGGTTCAGGGGTGCAAATACAGGGCAGAAACTGTCGGGAAGGAGTGGGCTTCCTTCCCTGCCACGTCAGGAGAAGAGAAGGTGTTTTGCAAGTTTTGGGAGCGGGGGATGGTTGGGAAAGGGAGGCAGGTTCATGAGCCTTTCTCAGATGGGTTTTGCAGTTTTATTTGGGTTTTGCCGAGGTCTGTTCTGTTTTTGTCTCTCCATGGCCGACGGGAGATATGACGGAGTTACGAGGGATGCGGCGTAAACTGTCCAGGCCTCCACATCACAACATGCGGGGGCGAACGTCAGACAAGTCTCGTCTCGTAAACCATGGGGTACATTGAGGTACATGTGGCAATTAAACACGGACTCCACATATGAGTTGAGGCAAAGACAAGTGAAGATGACGATGACACTTTATTTTTACAATCTATCCCTTTTATAATATGATCTAGCATTCACGAGCAAGCAAAACCCATTTTATTGGCTACTGTCTTGCGTCCGCGCGTCTCTTCAGCATTACTTATTGGTTCTTCAAGCTGGTGCACACGAATTCCTCTTTCAGGGATGTATCCAATCTCATCCTTATTTTTCTGCCTCTAAGTTTCACAAACTTGTTTGTAACAAGCCTCAAGGGCACAGCTGCATCTTGTCAAAGTAAAACAGCCTCTCATTTATTCCCACAGGTACATAAAAAGATACCCTCTGGAACTCTCGGGTGTCCGCTCCTCCGTGCCTCTTTCTCACTTCATTCCCCGAGCTAATTTTTGCATCTGTCCCTTCACCATCCATCAGGACATCACAGAAACTGTTACTTAGAGGCATTGACTGGGCACTTATTTCCAGCGCAGGCTTGTGTCGCCGTCTTCCCTTTCCTTCCCCTCTTCTGGAGAAGAGGATGTGTATTATTTGTGCTTTTAAAAATCTCCACGGAGCACCACGTCTTTTATCGCAGTCCTGAACACGCAAGATTTTTCTCTTATTCTCTTTTTGCCCTTTTCCTTGAGCGCCCAAGGAGGCTTGCTCTAGTGTCAGTCATGACAATGATGTTCTTGGGTATAGTGTTTTTAGCACCAGTTTCTGTAGCCGTAAGGTGTCCGTTTCAGATCTCTGAGTCGCCGTGTCATGCCATTGCGGTTTCTCCATCGTCAGACTGCTGCTGTAATTCCCTAAGGGGCTTTGGAGGTCGCCGGGCTTGAGGGTCTCCTCGATTGGAGGAGATTTTCAGAATGGAAGTCTTTCCCATTCAAAGAAGTTGTGTTTTATGAACTCCCCATCAGAGTGGGGATCTTCAGAGATGATGCGCTTGGCAGTGGAAGTCAGCAGCAGCAGCAAGACTTTCCACTCTCTTAAAAAAAAAAAAAAGAAAAAAAAAAAGTCCATTTGCTTCCAAAGACCCGAGCACAGCGCGTCTTCCAGAAGTTGATGGCATCGCTGGTTCTCAGTTGCAACAGCCGAGATGTCATCAACACGCGTTCCTCTGCGTGCTTCGGCGCAGCCAAAAGCGTTAGCAAATCTGCCGGTCCTTTTTGGTAGCCTTACGCGTTGCAGCCCCGGGGATTGGATTCTGCCCCCAAAGTCAAACCGTATGGGGGATCTCTTCTGTCACGGATTTTTCTCTCCTAGATGTAACTTTAGGAAAAAAAAGTTAAAATTGGATCTACAAACTGCCTTGCGTTGTTTCAGCTGTAACTGCCAACTAGCTGTGGCGTACAATTGCTTAGGTGTGTTTAAGCAGTTAGGTATTTGTTCTAAACGTTGACCAGGAGAGGCAACTGAATGCTACTTCCCCCCCCCCCGCTTTTGATGGAGTGCTCTGAAGTACTTTCTGTCTGGCTTTCAAGGGTGTGTTTCCCTGGCAGTTCAGCAGCATCTCTCTTGGGTGGCGCGGCTGGCCAGATGTCGCTCCTAATGACGTAAGGCGCAAAAAACCCCTGGTCAAATGATAACTGCGTATCTTGGAGACAGATAATCTACTGGTATCGATTCACAGCTGTGCAAGTTAAATTAACGCCAAAGGAAAATCCAGTCCTTCTCCAGCAGAAGTATTTTTATTGGATGTTTATAAACACACGCACAGCTTTTTTAGTATGAAGCGAATTGCTGCGATTTGTCCTTTGCTTTTCCTTTTCCCCTCGAAAGCATTACGCTTCCCTTCCAGCTTTATCGACTGAGCCAGCAAGATGTGCAGTAGCAGCAGCGAGGGCCGTAGCTGTTGCGGCAGACCTGTAAGCGTAGATTCTGATTGCGGTACGCCCTCGTCCTGCAGCCTCGCAGGGTCGTCTCCCTGCAGCCGTGCCGTAAGGAAGGGATGAGACGTTTTGCATTGCACTAGAGAAAAATCTCTCGCCTTTATATAGATAGATCGATAAAAAATTTCTATATCTATTATATTAAAAATATATATTATATATATATAAAATAATATTAATATACATAAAATTAACATATATATAAAAAAAGGATTTCAAAATACAAACTTGTATCTGCTGTATTATATAAATTATTAAAAAATAATTTTCTGTAATTTTCCGTCCCCGTATTAGTTCACCAATGTGATTTTTAAATCGCTTCCCGATGTTCTTAATTGCCGCTTCCTCTAAACACTTTCCCATCTCCTTTTGTCCTCTTTGCTGCCTTTATTTCCCTGTATTTCTGTTTTAATTCTTTCTTGTCTTTCCTTAGGGCCCTCGTTTTTTGAATTTTCCTTCGCCGTCCCTTTCGTTCGCTGTCCTGTTTTTTTAATTTTCCCATTTATTTCCCTAATCCCTGTGGCTTTTTCCATGTTCTAGGTTGACTTTTCCCCTGGGGGTTTAGCTGGGTTTAATTGTTTCTTCTCTTCCCTTAGTGCCCTGGCTTTCTAAATTTTCCTTCTCCGATGGAGCTCCCTGTCGCTATTTATTAAGTTTTTCCTTATTTCTTCAATCGCCCTTGCTGTTCAAAGCGTCCTGCTTTCGGCTGGCAGAGAGTTAAGGTTCTTCCTAGTAGCTGGCACAGTGCTGCCTTTTGGATTTCGGATGAGCATCGTGTTGGTAACGCGCTGACGTTTTGTTTGTCGCTAAGTAGCGCTGACACCACTCAAGGACCTTTCAGCTTCCCGTGCTCTGCCCGGTGCGCAAGAAGCTGGTAGGCGCCACAGGCAGCTCAGCTGCCCCAGACCGGCCGCAGCGCTATTCCCTACCGTGGGACATCACGCTCGGTCCGGAAACTGGGGGGGCGTTGGCCAGGAGTCAGCGATGGCAGCTCGGGGACGTGCTTGGCATCGGTCGGCGAGTGGTGAGCCCCTGTCTAGTGAAGCGCTTGCTTTGTATACTCTTATTGGTTTATTATTATTATTATTACTACTACTGCTGCTGCTACTAGTATTACTAGTATTCTGTTGTCTTTTCCTTCAATTGTTAAACTGTTCTTACCTTAACCCCCGAGTTTTCTGACTTCGACCCTTGCAATTTTCTCCCGCGTAGCGGCTGTGTGGTGCTTAGCTGCTGGCTGGGGTTAAACCACGACAAAAGCTTCTGTCGACTTGTATTCCGTCTGCCGTTTCCATTTTTTAATTCTTCCTTGTCTCTATTAGGACCTTTGCTTTGTCCATTTTCTTCCTACGTCTCTCTTTTAGTTCACTGTCCCTCTTTTTAATTTTATCTCTTCGTTGCCCTAACTCCCGTCACTCTTGAAGTTTTTTTTGCTTTTATCCCGTTCCCTGTCTTTAGTTTTCAGTTAGTTCTTCTCTTTCCTTAGGCTCCTCCCTTCTGAAATGTTCTTTCTCCGCTTTTAGTGTGCTGTCCCTAGTTTTTAGTTTCCCCCCTTCATTTCCCTAATGCTCCCCGCTTTTAAGGTTTTCTTCCTACGCCTAGTATTATACCCTTCACCGTCTTTATTTTGTAATGGTTTCTTGTCTTCCCTTCGTGCGGACCCTTTTTAAAATTGCCCGTTATGCCTGTGTTGTAGTTCACCATCGGTATTTTCTTAGTTCTTCCTTCTCTTAAACCTTTGGCTTTCAAAATGTTCTACTTTTATCTCGTTTGCTGCTCTTAGGTTTTAGCTCTCCTTTCTCGTTGTTCCTGAGTGCTGTCACTATATATATTCTCTTTTCCATGTGAATCGCTTGCTTGGTATACTATTATTGGTTAATTATTATTATTAGTAGTATTACTACTGGTATTACTACTCTTCTATTGTCTTTACCTTGAATTCTTAAACTGTTCTTCTAATTATTTCTTCTCTTGTCTTAGTGCCCTTGCTTTCTACATTTTCTTTCTTTGTGTCCGATGGAGTTTCCTGTCTCTATTTATTTATTTTTCCCTTATTTTTTCAATTTCTGTACTGTTAACTGTTTTTCTGCTTTGATCCTATTCCTTGTGTTTATTTCGCCTTTTTTTTTTTTTTTACATCTTGTGTTTTCTTAGTAGCCTTGCCTTTTATATTTTCTGTCTACATTTGTGTTTCAGTTTGCTCTAGCTTATGAATAATTTTTTCCTTAATCAGCATTGCTTTTATACTTGTCTGTCTTCTTTTATCCCATTTAGTGTCCTTATTTCAGCATCTTCATTTATTATTTCCTATCTTTCCTTAGTTTCTTCGCTTTTTAGATATATTTTCATCATCTCCTTTTTATGTCCCTCTCCCTATTGTTTTTTTTCTCTTTTATTTCCCTACTTCCCTTTGCTTTTTAAATATTCTTTCTATGACTCCTTTTTTTCCTCTCTGCTTTCTTTTTTTAGTTATTTCTTTTTTTGCTTCTTTGCCATCGTTTTATTTCGTTAATCGCCATCGCGTTTAAAATTTTATCGTCTTTTATCCCATTCACTGTGTGTGTTTCGTTGTCTTTATGTTGTAATTATTTCTTGTCTTTTCTTAATGCCCTCACTTTTCAAATTTTATTTCTATCTCTCTGTTTTAGTTCACCGTCTCTATTATTTTTTTTTTTTCTTATTTCTTTAATCACCGTCGCTTTTAAACGTTTTGCTTTACTCAGAGATAACTCCTCCATAGGCTTTCATTTTGCCCCAGAGCACTCTTACCTTCTCCTCCGCCACGTCGGATGTCTCCGTTCGGTCCCCGGTCTCTTGAGGACATCCGTGCTCCCTTCGGATCCTCTCCCGCGTACTTCATCACCCCGGCGAATCTTCATTTGTCTCTACGTCCGCGTTCCCCCATCTCACGGAGCCATTCCGTTCCTGTCATGATGTCCACCTGAGACCCACAGCACCCTTTGAGCTCTGTAGCGCTATTTGTATCTCTCCCATTCAGACAGAACCCTTGCTCAGGCTTTGTCTGAGCCCCAGAGCTCTCTTACCTTATTCTTTGCCATTTAGGATGTCTCTGTTCAGTCGCTCATTCCCTGAGGACATACGTTAGTACATTGTTAGGACACCCTCTTGCATTTTGCATTGCAACACAGAGCCTTTTTCTGTCTCTCTTTCACTGTCGACACCCCCCTTCTGCCATCATCGTGCCCACCGACGCGGTCCTCGTGCCCCACAGCCGTTTTTTCGCTCTGTAGCGCTCTTTGTGCCCTTCTCGCTCCCCGAGAACCTTTTCTGATGCCATATTTAATCGTGTTTGTTTGTGCCTCCGAGCGCTCTTATTGTCCTGTGTGCCATCTAGGGTGCCTCCATTTGGTCCCTGGCCTCCCTGAGGAGATCTGAGATTTTGGATGGAACCTTCCTTTTTTTATTGCTTTTATATTTTAATTTCCCCCCAGCAGCTGTTTGTAGAGAGTATGTTGTGCAGATGCTCTAAGTTTTTCTCTCTTGCCTTTACATCTGTTAGTTTTGAAATTGTCTCTACAGATACAATGGGCTAAAAGGAAACTATCCGGGGGATAGTTGCACTTTAGCTCCAGTGCAATTTTTTTTGTTTTGGTACACTTTAGAGGTCTCTTATCTTCTTCTTTGCCATTTAGGATGCCTTTGTTTAGCCCCTGATCCCCTGACAACATCTGTACTTTGTTGAAATCCCCCTCAGAGTTCCTCATTGATACTTCTGAGGATTCTTTGGTGTCTCAGGCCCCCTCGGGACTTCTCAGCTTCTGTTGCCGAGCTCTCGCAAGACACCCCCTACGCCCTAGAGCCCCGTTTTAGCTCAGCAGGGTGCTTTGTGCATCTCTTTTCCCCTCCGAGCCCTTCCCGAGTCCACCTCCGTTACCCCAGTCAGTCCTTTGGTCCTCTCACCCGTTTGGCATGCCTCCATTCGGTCCCCGAGGACATCCGTCCTTCGTTCGACTCCCTTTAGAGTTCATTGCATCCTCAAGACTTCTTTGGTTTCTCTGGCCCCCTCAGGGCCTTTCCGATCCCTGCGACTATGTCTCTCGTTATGTTGAACCTTTTCTAAAGCCATCTTTGTGCTCCGCAGCACTCCCTTTGGTTTTTCTTCTCACAGTACGTTTCTATTTGGTGGCTGGTACCCAAAGACATCTGCTGTCGGTTCTGATCTCTTCTTGAGTTTTTCAGAGAAGGCAATAGTCTTTCCTCTCTTTTTATCGACAGATTTCCCATGGGTTTTTTTGTCGTGTTTTGCAATTTATATTTGTTCTAGCTTCTTAGGCGTTCATTCAGCTGCCTCGTATAGCCTCTGAGATGTTTTTTGTATTTCTATGGGGTTTTTGTGTTTTTCATTTCTTAAGACTCATCTAGTCTTATTAAAGGAGTCTGTCAGAGGGACTGTTGAGGTGACTGAACCGTTCGTCATTTATAGTAAATAACTTATTTTGCGAGCAGAGGAGTTTTGGAGAAAGGATTTTTATGGGATCTAATTACAGTTTGTCATTCAGTTCTATCCAGAACGTACTTCTGGTGGAAGTTAAGTAGTGCACATGGTCTCACTAGTAATGAAGCCTAACCCCAAAGCATCGTGTTTTTTTCATGGGAAAGTAAAGCGTGTCATTTTTGTTAATAACATCGCTAATGAGTTTAACAGGCTTCTTTCTTACATGGCTTAGTAGAATGTCTATCTCATTCGATCTGCACCCCAGAAAAAATACATTTAATTTCTTACCTGGTCACGTTGCTAATGCAATAGATGCTGTTGCTGTAAAAGACCAGATCTTCTCATTTCTAGTAATGGTCACTTTCCCTGTTTAAGTCCTTTGTACATTGCAAACCTAAAGAATAGGAGAAACCTCCCTGCTGCTCCTCCTGCAGCCTTTATGCCATCTGGTGGTTTGTCCCTCCCCTTTCCCAGGTGAATGTGGGAAAGGTGGTGGGCGGGGCCAGGGTATATGAGCCGCAGCCTCGCCTTAGGGAGCTCATTCTGCTTCTGGGTTTCATCAGTGTTAGTGTTCTGCTGTTTCTTCAGTCAATTGCAGGTTCTGACTTGCTTTTGCTATTTGAGTAGGTGTGTTTTGATACTGAGAGAAATAGAAGTGTTTGTTTGAGGTAAGGGCTTTGGGATTAGTTGAGGTTCAACAGTATATATAGTAAAAAATGCACTTGTGTGCAGATTTTTCCTTTTTTTTTTTTTTTTTTTTTTGATTCTTAGTATTGTATTGGGTGTTTAGGAGCAGCAAGATGGATTAATAGTCTGAACTTGGATTTTCTTTTTTTATTTTAAGTGTGCTGTATATTTTTGGAATTTCTGGTTCTATTGAAGATAGAATCTTGTTTTCTTCACTAGTTTTGCCATGCAAGTTCTTGATACCCTTTCTTAATAGGGTTGATGGTGAGATGATGTAGCAGGGGTTAAGGTGGGCATCTTATATCCATCTGTATATGGAGTTTTAACATTTTTCAAGAAAGCAGCAGGGACATAAGGCATAGTGTTTTTCAGGGTATGGAACGGTCCATGATTTTTCTTAATTGCTGACAGAGTAACACGTTGTTCCTAGAACCTTTGTGGATTGTAGTAGGCCCCTCATAGATCATAAGCACGAGGATTTCACTTATTTTGTGAGTTTGTAGCAGAGCCTGGAGTCTACAGGAAGATAAAAGGTAAGGGGAGCTCACAGAACTTAGGGCACGGCTTGGAAGAGCCGCTCCAGAGGAGCGGCTGATATGGGAGGTTCAGGGGTGCAAATAGAGGGCAGGAGCTGTCGGGAATGAGTGGCTTTTGCTTCCTGCGGGTTCAGGAGAAGAGAAGGGGTTTCTCCAAGTTTTGGGACCAGGGGACGGTTTGGTAAGGGAGGTAGTTTCACGATGTTTTTTCAGATGGGTTGTGCAGTTTAATTTGTTTTTTGATCAGGTCTGTTCTGGTTTTGTCTCTCCACAGCTGACGGGAGATAGGAGGAAGTCATGAGAGACGCAGCGTAAGCCGTCTGGGCTTCCACTTAGGAACATGCTTTCTGAGATGAGACTTGTCTGATGTTTGGCCCTGCATTGGGTACATTAAGGTACATAAAAACATACCCTCCGGAACTCTCAGGTCTCTGCTTCTCTGTGCCTCTTACTTCATTCCGGAGTTAATTTTTGTGTCCGTCCTTTCTCTGTCCATTGGGATGTCACAGAAATTGTTACCTAGAGGAATTGACTAGGCACTTATTTCCAGTGCAGGCTTGCGTCACTGTCTTCCCTTGTATTTCTTGGAGAAGAGGATGTGTATTTGTGCTCTTAAAAATCTCCAGGGAAGGGTGTGTCTTATCACAGTCCTGGGCACGCAAGCTTTTTCTATTTTTCTCTTTTTGTCTTCTTCCTTAAGGGTCCAATGAGGCTTGCTCTAGTGTTGGTCATGACAGCGATGTTCTTGTTTATAGTGTTTTTAGCACCAGTTTCTGTAGCTGTAAGGTGTCCATTTTAGGTTTTTGAGTCACTGTGTCACACTGTTGCAGTTTTTCCATCGGCGGACTGTTGTCGTAATTCCCGACGGGGCTTTGTAGGTAATCGGGCTCAAGGGTCTCGAGACGCTTTTGTGGCAAACCTCTCGTCCTTACGGCTTCATCCATCGGGCAGTCTCGGTTGCTGTGTGGTGCAATGTTCAGGTTTTTTTGAGGTTCCCGGGTTTTCCTTATTTTCTGGGTTCTGGTTAGAAATTTTTTACGGATTTCTGTTTATTCCTGCAGGTAAGGTCAGGTTGTCTTCTGACATCCAGGTCCCTGTGGCTCTCTTTCCTCTCTTTTTTTTTTTTTTGTTTGTTTTTTCTTTTGTAGTTATCCTCACCAGCACTTTCCCACAATGAGAGCAGCAGAGAGGGGAGCGGAGCGGAGCTCTGGGGGCATCTGGGGAGGTAACGTCAGGATTCCTCCTGTCTTTGCAGGTCTGGCCCTGAGGAAGTCCGGTATGCGGGTCAATAGCGTGAGTATATATTATGTGGGTGCGCTCGTCGCTTTCAGAGTGCATCAGAGGGTAAGCATTTTAAGTTTGGTGTCATGTTGTTCTGTGTATTTGTTGAAGATGTGAGTCTCGTGTGGGAGGAAGCCAGCTATCTGACGGGTTTTGGGTTAAGGTGGGGTACATGTGTTTTTAGCTTGTGTCTTACTTGCCAGGTGTTTTGAACTAATCGTATCTGAATTTCCCAGGGAGTCAGGAATGGGTTTGGGGCACCCCGATGGCGAGTGCTGTTGCCGCAAGGCAATGCAGGGTCATAGCAGAGTTTTTTCCATTTGTGGGGCTGGGCTCAGCCATCTCCTGCACAGACTCCTGTTGTGTAGCGGTCAGGGATGGTAGCTTTCCTTTGATTTCTCGAAGAACGAGAGGAGGATGGAGCGTGTTGTAGGAGCATAATCATTTTCTGTTCCTTTGGCAGTAGAGGCATTGGAGGGCCAGGCCGTGCTTGAGGAACAGCAGCAGGCTATCGGTGTTGAGTGTCAGCAGAGGAAGGAAGCTTCTTTAAGAGGCTGAGGTGATTAAGTAGAGTCCTTGTTTGATCGGTTTGATTTTCATCACGGGGGTGGGGAGGGGCCGGGACATGGGAAACACGGTCCCAGATGGGGGACCCGTCTGTTACGTGGCAGGCCGTGAGAAATATTACGGACACCACTGGACGGGCGTTAGAACCCAGTGCTTGGGTCCGGCTGACCCGGCAGAACCATCCTGCCATCTGAAGTAACGCATGCTTCTGTACGGAGATCTGAATAGCTCGCTGCGCATCACCTTTGGCTTTTCCTCGTTGAGCTCATATTTTGGTAAGAAGCATCGCTCACGAAGCATTTGGGTCTGAGGGGCCTCTGTGATATTTTTGGCACCTGTCTCCATGAGATTCTGTGATCATCATTATGTTCAGCATCTGTCTGCTGTCAGGTCTCCTGTCACTACTATGCAGTTTCAGCTTAAGGCTTTTTAGCGCAGCGTTATCTAGTAGTAGCATTGCGTACGCAAGCAGCTTCTGGCAGCCCAGCGTACTGTCCCATACGTGTCGGCACTCTTATGCAAGCATGCCGTCTACCGAGGGGTTCTCCATCCTTCAGTTCATGGAGTCCTCTAGGAGTTATTTATCCATGAAGGAAGAGTATGTCTTTACACCAGCCACGGTCATTTGCTACTTGTAGCTCTTTTGGTGTTTGGCCTGTCATCGGTCTTTGCCTATATTTGGGTTATCTGGCAGTAAGCGTAATTTTTGCGTGTCGGTGGGTGGTTTGACTTAATCTTGCACTTTAAGTAACAGGTCTGGGCTAAGCAGCACAGTCAAGTGAGGAGCGACAGCAAAGGTGAGCAGACGGTGCTGTGGACCGCGATGGAGGTTGAGGTCAATCGTTTTGGGATTTGTGCTTTTGGGCTCTCTGTGTTGCCTGAGTACGTAAGTCGGTCCAAGGGATTTGCACGGTGGGCTCTCTCTTTAGAGAAGCAGTATATAACATCTGCGTGTGTCTCCACAATTTCCCAAGGTGGAGCTGGCATCGAAGGTTACGGTTCCCGAGTCATTGGAGACGGACCGACTATATGAGCAGGCACCTGACACGGACGCTGGCCCCGGAGGTGTGGCACAGAAGGCGGGCAGAGCCGTGTTAGGAGGCTGGGGGAAAGGATGAGTCTGGCACATGGCTATTGGGGTAGGGGAAAGAAGAGGTTAGTGTCTACTTCTTATGGGTGTTACTGTCTGTCTTGGTTTTTTTTAACTCACTGATGGAGCTGCATCAGCCTGGCAGGTCAGAGCATAAAGCATGAATCGACAAGGTTAGCAGAGCAAAGAAGTCAGAATGGGGAAGGTTCACTGTTTGCTAGGGTATTTGTCGGCACCCGGTCGACTTTGTTTTATTGTTGCTGCAGATGCACAGTAGGGAGCTGGACACCGAAGGGACGAGGCGAGCAGAGCCTTGTGAGAAGGTAGGTTGGCATGCAGCAACAGAGGGAACGTGCTCCTGTCGGTGCCCATGTGACTAGCTAGCGCTCTGTTTTGAAGGTGTAAAGCGACCCGCAAAACTACATGCAAAGCAGAAGGTCTGGCCCAAGATCATCAGGCAAGGTGGGTGATGAACATCAACTGTAGCAGCAGTTTCTTTTGAGGTGTAGAATTGTTTGAGCAGGTGACTGCTTCCAGACACAACGGCTGTTTTGTATTTCTAGTTTTCTAGGTGCCATGGGCGATGCTGGCCAATGGCGTTAGACTAGAAGCGAGCGGAACGCCAAAGTGCTTCTGAGGCAGGCATCGTTGCGGAAGAGGTCAGCGTTGACTGGCATGACGCTGAGCCATGGCATTCTGTGTTTCCAGATGATGAAGAGGATCTGGGTGATTGCAGCAACATCCTAGGTAGCCTATGTGGTCTGTTTTAAAAGATGGTTTCTGACCCCCAGCCCTCTGAAAGGCAAGTTGAGGGCTGAAGCTATTTTTGTGCAGGTGATCGGCTGGGTAGGGGAAGCGCAGGTGGGGCGGGCAGGGGTTATAAAATCAGCGTAGTGGAGAAGGCGGTTTTAGATTACACACGTACGGGCAGAGAGGGCACGGGGTTCTTCCTGTAAAACACTACTGTCTACCGGGCAGGGCAGGTCCAGCCTGTGTCTGTGTTACTGTGTATTCTTTGTAGTCTGTCTTGTGTCTCATAGCATACCTTACTTATGTCTCAACGTCTCTATTCTTCTCCGTGTCTGGTGGGCACATTGCAATACCCACGGTCTCATAAGCCTTAGCTCATTGGCATAATGATAACTGAGTCCTTCCTTTCTTGAATTGAAGTTTATCACATGGATCTGTCATGTGCATCTTGCGTATCAGGAGTTTACGGATGGTAATTTATTGCGATGGCGATTAAGACGGCATCAGCATCGCCGCTCAAGAGCGGTCTGTTTTCCCAGAGTCATTTTCTGGGACTCGTCCCTGCATCCTGACATTCTTAGGTCTTTAAGCCTGGCTTCTCACGCCTCTGTCATCCCAGTTACAGACAGATCTTTTTTATTTATCTTGATCACTGGCGATGGTGTTTGACTTTTGTGGGGCTGCCGTAGGTTCTTCCTCATGGCCCCATCGATCTTATAGCCTGTTGGCATATCTGGGCCAGGACTTTTTTTTTTTTTTTTTTGTCAAGAGTTTTCTCAGACCTCCGGGTCACGTCATCCGCAGTATTTGTGCACAGTGTCCGTCCGCGTGCGTAGGCGTCCGGGTTCAAGCAGCTTCGCCTGGGGGCATAGCGATGGTAGAGTCAGGGGAAGATTAGCACGAAGAGCAATGGTTAATGTTCACATGCGTAGATTGTTTTGGCAAAGACGGTACAGCCTATTTCTGAGCGAGCGGCCATTGGCAGCAGGCGAGGATGAGAATTCCTGTAGCATTTGGCGGGTGCCAAGGGGATGACCGGAGCTGTCTGGGAGACTCGGCTCGAATGCTAGAGTGCTGCTAGTTGAGCAAATGGAATCTCAAAGGTGTTAAGGCTCGTATATGTAGGGCTTAATACTTGAGTTACGTATTCTTTTAATGGCAGGGTGTACTTGGGCTCTAGATGGTATTGCTGTACGAGAACTAGACTACTGGAATTGGTTAAGCTATCGCTCTGCATCTGGGTGACTTGTTTGATATTATTGTTATCGCAGATGCAGAAGGACGAGCCGTGCAGGGCGACAGCGAGGTGAGCGCCGTAAGTAGGCGGGTCAGCGTGTGGCGTTAGAGGGAACATGTGACCGGTAGCTATATGACAACGTTGCGGTTTGTGTTTCTTTGTTTGAAGGTGTGAGGCCACATGGGATCTGGGCACCGAAGTTGACTCGGGCACGGTGAGCAACGACTAGCGGGCTGATGTAGCAGTTACTTTTCGGGTGTCTTATTGTGGGTGAAGCTATAAATGTGCCTTGTGGTTAGGGTTTTACAGGCAGTACCCACACCTCGAAGTGGCAGCCTGAAAACAGCAGAGGCAGTGGTGGAAACTGGCCAAGGTAAAGGAGTGGGAGATCAGAATCGGTGTGGGCAGGCTCTTGTTTTGGGTAGTATCTCAGCATGTGTTATTTGCTTTGATATTTTTTTTTTTGCAGATGATGCATTTAGTATCACAGGAACGAAGCAGCACTTTGAGCGGTCTGAGAAGGCGAGGCGGTTGCGGGCCTGTTTGTGCCCAAGAGTGAAGTATCCTGCTGCAACTCGGCGAAGCTTTTCTCTTTAGTTTGGCAGGTTCCGTGAAGGCTGCCTTTAGAATCAGATGAGCATTTGAGGCAAGCCGGGTGGTGGGGAGGAGGAGCACGGGACCGGTGATTTTTCACAAGCACAATGGTAATTTTGTGTGTCTGAGCATCTTAGTGCCACAAGGAGTGACAGCCGCAGCCTTTGTCTCTGGAATCGGCACGGAGCGGGCGAGCGAAATGCCACGGCGCTTCTGAGGATGAAGGTGGTGTGGAAGAGGTCGGCGTCTGCTGCCGGGGTGCTTACTGCTGGCGGTGTGGGAATTTTTTGCAGATGATGAAGAGGAACCTGGGGACTGTGGGGAAAATATCAGCTAGCTGATGTGTATTTCGTCAAGGATGGATTCAGACTCCTGGCCGTTTGCCAGCTGAGTTGAGGGGCTGGCACTTGGAAGGGGGCAAGGAGACAAGGTTGGCCATTGCAGGAAGGGGTTTTAAAGGTAGCACAGGGGAGAGGTCTGTCCGGGAAAAGTGCCCTCTGGGCAGGTCAAGGGAGCAGGTTAGTCTTCAGCACGATGCCAGCGTGTGCCGGGCAGGGCAGTTCCAGGCTGTGTCTGTTGTTGTGTAGTTTGTGCGGTGTGCCTCTTGTGTCTTATACCTTAGTTGGGTCTTGATGTTGTCTTTCCGCCCAAGGAGGGCGGCACGTGCCTCTGGCACCGTCCCTAGCGTCTCGAACGTCTGTACTCATCGGCGTAGTGCCGATCGGGTGCTGCTTCTCTGGTGTTAAAAGCGTATGGCGTGGATTGGTCTGGTGTTTCAAGGTTTCCGATGGTCCTCTTTTGCAGCATCATTTCTGGCTGCGTGAGCAGCTCTGGTGTCTTGCTGTCCGTTTTTGCAGACTGGGGTTTCTTCCCTGCATCCTTATTTTCTTAGGTCTTGAAGCCGGGCTCGTTGCGCCTACATCCTCTCAGTTTTGAGAGTAACTTTGTGTTATGGGTTGTGACGTTCCACTCCTTTACTGGGACTGCTGTAGAGGCTCCTCACATCGCCGTCACGATCCCGCAGGTGGTGTTGCTCGATGGTGTCTTCGTTCCGGATGTAGTTCTTCTTGCCGAGAGTTCTCTCTCATCTTTGAGGGATGTTGTTTGTAGCGTGCTGTGGAGCGTCGGTGTGCGCGCGTGTGTGTTTGGCACGGAGCTGCTCTGCCCGGGGGCTGTAGAGTGAGGGGGTTGGTGGAATAGCGATAAGTGTCTGTGGCTAATGTGTTGCTGTGCCTAGATCGTTGAGGCAAAGGCTGTACGGTCATCTTGGACTGAGTAGCTGACGTATTAGAGGGAAGATGTGAGTGGTGGCTATCTGACTACATTATGGTGTTTCTAACTTGTTTTTTTTGTTTAACGTGAAGGTTCCAAGCAAGGAACGATGTGGGATATGGGCCCTGGAGCTGACACAGGCAAGGTGCCTGGGGATTGGTAGGCTGAAGTACAGGTTATTTTTCAGGTGCTGTGTGGCTGGTCCTGTTATAAGCAAACCCCGTTATTTGTGTCTTACAGGTGGTGTGCAAGCCTGAGAGAGGCAAGCCGAAGTGACAGAGGTGGGGCGGGTGAGCTGTCAAGGTAAAGGAGGGGGAGATGGGCATTGGTTCGGGCAGACTGTGTTTCGGGCGGTATCTCATATGTGCCTTTTTGCTTGGGTTTCTGTAGGTGCTATTTAGACAGTTAATGCCGCATGCTGATGAGTGGTCCCGGAAGGTGAGGCGGTAGCGGGCTGGATTGGGGTCTCATAGCCAAGTATTGTATGGCCACCGAGTTGCAGGCTCTGTGGAGGCTGCCTTTGGAGCCGGAGGAGGGCTTGAGGTGAGCTGGGTAGTAGGGAGCGTGGGGCGGGTGACGTCTTGCAAGCGCAAAGGTAATACTGTGTCTCTTGGTATCCTAGTTGCTGGGAGCGACGAGAGCTGCGGTGTCCAGCTCTGGAACTGGTGATGAGCAGGTGAGCGGCATGGCATAGCGGGTTTGAGGCAGCGCTTGTTGTGCGAAAGGTCTGTGGTGACGAGTGTTATGCTGATGGATGGGTTTGGTGGGTTTGGTTTTGCAGATGGTGGAGAGGAACCTGGCGACACAGGAGTAGTCCAGCGGGCCGAGCGTGGTGTGCCTTGTCCGGGATGGATTCGGAGTCGCGGCCGTCTGCAAGCTAAGTTGAGGCTCTGGTGCCGGAGAGGGGTCGAGGGAGGGAGGGTGCGAGGTTGGCCATTGTAGGAAGGGGGTTTTAAGTGTAGTGCAGGTTAGAGGGATGTCCGGGAACAGCGCTGTCCGGGCAGGTCAAGGGAGCGGGTTAGTCTTCAGCACGATGCCAGGGTGTGCCGGGCAGGGCGGTTCCAGGCTGATTCTGTTGTTGGGTAGCTTATGTGGTTTGTCTTCTGTGTCGTAGTAGTTTGTCGGGTCTCCCTGTTGCCTTTGCGCCCATGGAGGGCGGCACGCGCCTCAGGTTTTGCGAGTCGGGCATCATCCCTAGCGTCTGGAACGCTTGCGCTCGTCGGCGTAGCGCCAATAGGGCGCTTTTTTCTGGCGTTACAAGCGTGCGGCGTGGATCGGTCTGGCGTCTCGGAGGTTTCCGGGAGGTCCTTTTTTGCGGCGTCATTCTCGGGTGCGTCAGCGGCTCTGGTCTCTTGCCATCCATTTTTGCGGTCTGGGCTTTCTTGCCTGCGTCCTTACATTGTTAGGTCTTGAAGGCAGGCTTGTTGTGCCTACGTCCAATCAGTTTTGAGAGTAACTTCTTTGTCAGGGGCTGACACGTTTCACTCTTCTTCTGGGGTTCTGTAGAACCTCATCCCATCGCCGTCACGGTCTCGCAGGTCTTCTTGCCGGACAACGTCTTTGTCCTGGTTTAGTAGTTCTTCTTGCCGAGAGCTCGCTCTCCTCTTTGAGGCACGCTGTTTGTGGCGTGCTGTGGAGCGTCGGGGTGTGCGTGTGGCCTGGAGCCGCCCTGCCCGGGGGGGGGGGGGTGTGAAGAGTCGGGGCTAGGTGGAATAGCGCAAAGAGTCTGTGGTTAATGCGTTGTTATGCCTAGACCTTTGTGGCTGAGGTTGTACAGCCATGTTGGATGGAGTAGCTGAGGGGTTAGAGGGAAGATGTGACTGGTGGTTCTTTGACTACTTTATGGTGTTTCTGAGACGTGTTTCTTTTTTTTTTTTTTTTTTTTTTATGTGAAGGTTCCAAGCGATCAGCAACGTGAGCTCTGGGCCCCGGAGCTGACTTGGGCGAGGTGAGCGGGGATCGGTGGGCTGAAGGAGCGGTTATTTTTCAGGAGGTGCGTGTGGCCGGTCGAGTTCTAAGCAGCCCCTGTTGTTTGGGTCTTACAGGTGGTGCGTCGGCTTCAAAGTGCCAACCCAAATTGACGGAGGACAGGCAGGCAAGTTGGTCAAGGTTAAGGAGGGGGAGAAGGGGATCGGTGTGGGCAGGCTGTGGTTTTGCGCAGTATTTCAGCGTGTGCCTTTTTGATTGTGCTTTTGCAGGTGCTGTTTGGAGGGATATCACCGCCCGCTGACAAGCGTTCCCGGAAGGTGAGGCGGTTGTGGTTTGGGTTGGTGTCTCGTAGGTAGCCAAGTATTGTACGGCCACCGAGTTGCAGTGTTTCTCTCTGCTTTTGCAGGCTCTGTGGGGGCTGCGTTTGGAGCCGGAGGAGGGCTTGAGGTGAGCTGGGTAGTAGGGAGCGTGGGGCGGGTGACGTCTTGCAAGCGCAAAGGTAATACTGTGTCTCTTGGTATCCTAGTTGCTGGGAGCGACGAGAGCTGCGGTGTCCAGCTCTGGAACTGGTGATGAGCAGGTGAGCGGCATGGCATAGCGGGTTTGAGGCAGCGCTTGTTGTGCGAAAGGTCTGTGGTGACGAGTGTTATGCTGATGGATGGGTTTGGTGGGTTTGGTTTTGCAGATGGTGGAGAGGAACCTGGCGACACAGGAGTAGTCCAGCGGGCCGAGCGTGGTGTGCCTTGTCCGGGATGGATTCGGAGTCGCGGCCGTCTGCAAGCTAAGTTGAGGCTCTGGTGCCGGAGAGGGGTCGAGGGAGGGAGGGTGCGAGGTTGGCCATTGTAGGAAGGGGGTTTTAAGTGTAGTGCAGGTTAGAGGGATGTCCGGGAACAGGGATGTCCGGGAACAGCGCTGTCCGGGCAGGTCAAGGGAGCGGGTTAGTCTTCAGCACGATGCCAGGGTGTGCCGGGCAGGGCGGTTCCAGGCTGATTCTGTTGTTGGGTAGCTTATGTGGTTTGTCTTCTGTGTCGTAGTAGTTTGTCGGGTCTCCCTGTTGCCTTTGCGCCCATGGAGGGCGGCACGCGCCTCAGGTTTTGCGAGTCGGGCATCATCCCTAGCGTCTGGAACGCTTGCGCTCGTCGGCGTAGCGCCAATAGGGCGCTTTTTTCTGGCGTTACAAGCGTGCGGCGTGGATCGGTCTGGCGTCTCGGAGGTTTCCGGGAGGTCCTTTTTTGCGGCGTCATTCTCGGGTGCGTCAGCGGCTCTGGTCTCTTGCCATCCATTTTTGCGGTCTGGGCTTTCTTGCCTGCGTCCTTACATTGTTAGGTCTTGAAGGCAGGCTTGTTGTGCCTACGTCCAATCAGTTTTGAGAGTAACTTCTTTGTCAGGGGCTGACACGTTTCACTCTTCTTCTGGGGTTCTGTAGAACCTCATCCCATCGCCGTCACGGTCTCGCAGGTCTTCTTGCCGGACACCGTCTTTGTCCTGGTTTAGTAGTTCTTCTTGCCGAGAGCTCGCTCTCCTCTTTGAGGCACGCTGTTTGTGGCGTGCTGTGGAGCGTCGGGGTGTGCGTGTGGCCTGGAGCCGCCCTGCCCGGGGGGGGGGGGTGTGAAGAGTCGGGGCTAGGTGGAATAGCGCAAAGAGTCTGTGGTTAATGCGTTGTTATGCCTAGACCTTTGTGGCTGAGGTTGTACAGTCATGTTGGATGGAGTAGCTGAGGGGTTAGAGGGAAGATGTGACTGGTGGTTCTTTGACTACTTTATGGTGTTTCTGAGACGTGTTTCTTATTTTTTTTTTTTTTTTTTTCATGTGAAGGTTCCAAGCGATCAGCAACGTGAGCTCTGGGCCCCAGAGCTGACTTGGGCGAGGTGAGCGGGGATCGGTGGGCTGAAGGAGCGGTTATTTTTCAGGAGGTGCGTGTGGCCGGTCGAGTTCTAAGCAGCCCCTGTTGTTTGGGTCTTACAGGTGGTGCGTCGGCTTCAAAGTGCCAACCCAAATTGACGGAGGACAGGCAGGCAAGTTGGTCAAGGTTAAGGAGGGGGAGAAGGGGATCGGTGTGGGCAGGCTGTGGTTTTGCGCAGTATTTCAGCGTGTGCCTTTTTGATTGTGCTTTTGCAGGTGCTGTTTGGAGGGATATCACCGCCCGCTGACAAGCGTTCCCGGAAGGTGAGGCGGTTGTGGTTTGGGTTGGTGTCTCGTAGGTAGCCAAGTATTGTACGGCCACCGAGTTGCAGTGTTTCTCTCTGCTTTTGCAGGCTCTGTGGGGGCTGCGTTTGGAGCCGGAGGAGGGCTTGAGGTGAGCTGGGTAGTAGGGAGCGTGGGGCGGGTGACGTCTTGCAAGCGCAAAGGTAATACTGTGTCTCTTGGTATCCTAGTTGCTGGGAGCGACGAGAGCTGCGGTGTCCAGCTCTGGAACTGGTGATGAGCAGGTGAGCGGCATGGCATAGCGGGTTTGAGGCAGCGCTTGTTGTGCGAAAGGTCTGTGGTGACGAGTGTTATGCTGATGGATGGGTTTGGTGGGTTTGGTTTTGCAGATGGTGGAGAGGAACCTGGCGACACAGGAGTAGTCCAGCGGGCCGAGCGTGGTGTGCCTTGTCCGGGATGGATTCGGAGTCGCGGCCGTCTGCAAGCTAAGTTGAGGCTCTGGTGCCGGAGAGGGGTCGAGGGAGGGAGGGTGCGAGGTTGGCCATTGTAGGAAGGGGGTTTTAAGTGTAGTGCAGGTTAGAGGGATGTCCGGGAACAGCGCTGTCCGGGCAGGTCAAGGGAGCAGGTTAGTCTTCAGCACGATGCCAGGGTGTGCCGGGCAGGGCGGTTCCAGGCTGATTCTGTTGTTGGGTAGCTTATGTGGTTTGTCTTCTGTGTCGTAGTAGTTTGTCGGGTCTCCCTGTTGCCTTTGCGCCCATGGAGGGCGGCACGCGCCTCAGGTTTTGCGAGTCGGGCATCATCCCTAGCGTCTGGAACGCTTGCGCTCGTCGGCGTAGCGCCAATAGGGCGCTTTTTTCTGGCGTTACAAGCGTGCGGCGTGGATCGGTCTGGCGTCTCGGAGGTTTCCGGGAGGTCCTTTTTTGCGGCGTCATTCTCGGGTGCGTCAGCGGCTCTGGTCTCTTGCCATCCATTTTTGCGGTCTGGGCTTTCTTGCCTGCGTCCTTACATTGTTAGGTCTTGAAGGCAGGCTTGTTGTGCCTACGTCCAATCAGTTTTGAGAGTAACTTCTTTGTCAGGGGCTGACACGTTTCACTCTTCTTCTGGGGTTCTGTAGAACCTCATCCCATCGCCGTCACGGTCTCGCAGGTCTTCTTGCCGGACAACGTCTTTGTCCTGGTTTAGTAGTTCTTCTTGCCGAGAGCTCGCTCTCCTCTTTGAGGCACGCTGTTTGTGGCGTGCTGTGGAGCGTCGGGGTGTGCGTGTGGCCTGGAGCCGCCCTGCCCGGGGGGGGGGGGGGTGTGAAGAGTCGGGGCTAGGTGGAATAGCGCAAAGAGTCTGTGGTTAATGCGTTGTTATGCCTAGACCTTTGTGGCTGAGGTTGTACAGTCATGTTGGATGGAGTAGCTGAGGGGTTAGAGGGAAGATGTGACTGGTGGTTCTTTGACTACTTTATGGTGTTTCTGAGACGTGTTTCTTATTTTTTTTTTTTTTTTTTTTCATGTGAAGGTTCCAAGCGATCAGCAACGTGAGCTCTGGGCCCCGGAGCTGACTTGGGCGAGGTGAGCGGGGATCGGTGGGCTGAAGGAGCGGTTATTTTTCAGGAGGTGCGTGTGGCCGGTCGAGTTCTAAGCAGCCCCTGTTGTTTGGGTCTTACAGGTGGTGCGTCGGCTTCAAAGTGCCAACCCAAATTGACGGAGGACAGGCAGGCAAGTTGGTCAAGGTTAAGGAGGGGGAGAAGGGGATCGGTGTGGGCAGGCTGTGGTTTTGCGCAGTATTTCAGCGTGTGCCTTTTTGATTGTGCTTTTGCAGGTGCTGTTTGGAGGGATATCACCGCCCGCTGACAAGCGTTCCCGGAAGGTGAGGCGGTTGTGGTTTGGGTTGGTGTCTCGTAGGTAGCCAAGTATTGTACGGCCACCGAGTTGCAGTGTTTCTCTCTGCTTTTGCAGGCTCTGTGGGGGCTGCGTTTGGAGCCGGAGGAGGGCTTGAGGTGAGCTGGGTAGTAGGGAGCGTGGGGCGGGTGACGTCTTGCAAGCGCAAAGGTAATACTGTGTCTCTTGGTATCCTAGTTGCTGGGAGCGACGAGAGCTGCGGTGTCCAGCTCTGGAACTGGTGATGAGCAGGTGAGCGGCATGGCATAGCGGGTTTGAGGCAGCGCTTGTTGTGCGAAAGGTCTGTGGTGACGAGTGTTATGCTGATGGATGGGTTTGGTGGGTTTGGTTTTGCAGATGGTGGAGAGGAACCTGGCGACACAGGAGTAGTCCAGCGGGCCGAGCGTGGTGTGCCTTGTCCGGGATGGATTCGGAGTCGCGGCCGTCTGCAAGCTAAGTTGAGGCTCTGGTGCCGGAGAGGGGTCGAGGGAGGGAGGGTGCGAGGTTGGCCATTGTAGGAAGGGGGTTTTAAGTGTAGTGCAGGTTAGAGGGATGTCCGGGAACAGGGATGTCCGGGAACAGCGCTGTCCGGGCAGGTCAAGGGAGCGGGTTAGTCTTCAGCACGATGCCAGGGTGTGCCGGGCAGGGCGGTTCCAGGCTGATTCTGTTGTTGGGTAGCTTATGTGGTTTGTCTTCTGTGTCGTAGTAGTTTGTCGGGTCTCCCTGTTGCCTTTGCGCCCATGGAGGGCGGCACGCGCCTCAGGTTTTGCGAGTCGGGCATCATCCCTAGCGTCTGGAACGCTTGCGCTCGTCGGCGTAGCGCCAATAGGGCGCTTTTTTCTGGCGTTACAAGCGTGCGGCGTGGATCGGTCTGGCGTCTCGGAGGTTTCCGGGAGGTCCTTTTTTGCGGCGTCATTCTCGGGTGCGTCAGCGGCTCTGGTCTCTTGCCATCCATTTTTGCGGTCTGGGCTTTCTTGCCTGCGTCCTTACATTGTTAGGTCTTGAAGGCAGGCTTGTTGTGCCTACGTCCAATCAGTTTTGAGAGTAACTTCTTTGTCAGGGGCTGACACGTTTCACTCTTCTTCTGGGGTTCTGTAGAACCTCATCCCATCGCCGTCACGGTCTCGCAGGTCTTCTTGCCGGACAACGTCTTTGTCCTGGTTTAGTAGTTCTTCTTGCCGAGAGCTCGCTCTCCTCTTTGAGGCACGCTGTTTGTGGCGTGCTGTGGAGCGTCGGGGTGTGCGTGTGGCCT
Organism: Platalea leucorodia; assembly: GCF_965183815.1. Classification (NCBI taxonomy): domain Eukaryota; kingdom Metazoa; phylum Chordata; class Aves; order Pelecaniformes; family Threskiornithidae; genus Platalea; species Platalea leucorodia. The sequence goes on from NW_028121325.1 coordinate 111,305, forward strand.
GGAGCCGCCCTGCCCGGGGGGGGGGGGTGTGAAGAGTCGGGGCTAGGTGGAATAGCGCAAAGAGTCTGTGGTTAATGCGTTGTTATGCCTAGACCTTTGTGGCTGAGGTTGTACAGTCATGTTGGATGGAGTAGCTGAGGGGTTAGAGGGAAGATGTGACTGGTGGTTCTTTGACTACTTTATGGTGTTTCTGAGACGTGTTTCTTTTTTTTTTTTTTTTTTTTTTTTTTTTTCATGTGAAGGTTCCAAGCGATCAGCAACGTGAGCTCTGGGCCCCGGAGCTGACTTGGGCGAGGTGAGCGGGGATCGGTGGGCTGAAGGAGCGGTTATTTTTCAGGAGGTGCGTGTGGCCGGTCGAGTTCTAAGCAGCCCCTGTTGTTTGGGTCTTACAGGTGGTGCGTCGGCTTCAAAGTGCCAACCCAAATTGACGGAGGACAGGCAGGCAAGTTGGTCAAGGTTAAGGAGGGGGAGAAGGGGATCGGTGTGGGCAGGCTGTGGTTTTGCGCAGTATTTCAGCGTGTGCCTTTTTGATTGTGCTTTTGCAGGTGCTGTTTGGAGGGATATCACCGCCCGCTGACAAGCGTTCCCGGAAGGTGAGGCGGTTGTGGTTTGGGTTGGTGTCTCGTAGGTAGCCAAGTATTGTACGGCCACCGAGTTGCAGTGTTTCTCTCTGCTTTTGCAGGCTCTGTGGGGGCTGCGTTTGGAGCCGGAGGAGGGCTTGAGGTGAGCTGGGTAGTAGGGAGCGTGGGGCGGGTGACGTCTTGCAAGCGCAAAGGTAATACTGTGTCTCTTGGTATCCTAGTTGCTGGGAGCGACGAGAGCTGCGGTGTCCAGCTCTGGAACTGGTGATGAGCAGGTGAGCGGCATGGCATAGCGGGTTTGAGGCAGCGCTTGTTGTGCGAAAGGTCTGTGGTGACGAGTGTTATGCTGATGGATGGGTTTGGTGGGTTTGGTTTTGCAGATGGTGGAGAGGAACCTGGCGACACAGGAGTAGTCCAGCGGGCCGAGCGTGGTGTGCCTTGTCCGGGATGGATTCGGAGTCGCGGCCGTCTGCAAGCTAAGTTGAGGCTCTGGTGCCGGAGAGGGGTCGAGGGAGGGAGGGTGCGAGGTTGGCCATTGTAGGAAGGGGGTTTTAAGTGTAGTGCAGGTTAGAGGGATGTCCGGGAACAGCGCTGTCCGGGCAGGTCAAGGGAGCAGGTTAGTCTTCAGCACGATGCCAGGGTGTGCCGGGCAGGGCGGTTCCAGGCTGATTCTGTTGTTGGGTAGCTTATGTGGTTTGTCTTCTGTGTCGTAGTAGTTTGTCGGGTCTCCCTGTTGCCTTTGCGCCCATGGAGGGCGGCACGCGCCTCAGGTTTTGCGAGTCGGGCATCATCCCTAGCGTCTGGAACGCTTGCGCTCGTCGGCGTAGCGCCAATAGGGCGCTTTTTTCTGGCGTTACAAGCGTGCGGCGTGGATCGGTCTGGCGTCTCGGAGGTTTCCGGGAGGTCCTTTTTTGCGGCGTCATTCTCGGGTGCGTCAGCGGCTCTGGTCTCTTGCCATCCATTTTTGCGGTCTGGGCTTTCTTGCCTGCGTCCTTACATTGTTAGGTCTTGAAGGCAGGCTTGTTGTGCCTACGTCCAATCAGTTTTGAGAGTAACTTCTTTGTCAGGGGCTGACACGTTTCACTCTTCTTCTGGGGTTCTGTAGAACCTCATCCCATCGCCGTCACGGTCTCGCAGGTCTTCTTGCCGGACAACGTCTTTGTCCTGGTTTAGTAGTTCTTCTTGCCGAGAGCTCGCTCTCCTCTTTGAGGCACGCTGTTTGTGGCGTGCTGTGGAGCGTCGGGGTGTGCGTGTGGCCTGGAGCCGCCCTGCCCGGGGGGGGGGGGGGTGTGAAGAGTCGGGGCTAGGTGGAATAGCGCAAAGAGTCTGTGGTTAATGCGTTGTTATGCCTAGACCTTTGTGGCTGAGGTTGTACAGTCATGTTGGATGGAGTAGCTGAGGGGTTAGAGGGAAGATGTGACTGGTGGTTCTTTGACTACTTTATGGTGTTTCTGAGACGTGTTTCTTATTTTTTTTTTTTTTTTTTTCATGTGAAGGTTCCAAGCGATCAGCAACGTGAGCTCTGGGCCCCGGAGCTGACTTGGGCGAGGTGAGCGGGGATCGGTGGGCTGAAGGAGCGGTTATTTTTCAGGAGGTGCGTGTGGCCGGTCGAGTTCTAAGCAGCCCCTGTTGTTTGGGTCTTACAGGTGGTGCGTCGGCTTCAAAGTGCCAACCCAAATTGACGGAGGACAGGCAGGCAAGTTGGTCAAGGTTAAGGAGGGGGAGAAGGGGATCGGTGTGGGCAGGCTGTGGTTTTGCGCAGTATTTCAGCGTGTGCCTTTTTGATTGTGCTTTTGCAGGTGCTGTTTGGAGGGATATCACCGCCCGCTGACAAGCGTTCCCGGAAGGTGAGGCGGTTGTGGTTTGGGTTGGTGTCTCGTAGGTAGCCAAGTATTGTACGGCCACCGAGTTGCAGTGTTTCTCTCTGCTTTTGCAGGCTCTGTGGGGGCTGCGTTTGGAGCCGGAGGAGGGCTTGAGGTGAGCTGGGTAGTAGGGAGCGTGGGGCGGGTGACGTCTTGCAAGCGCAAAGGTAATACTGTGTCTCTTGGTATCCTAGTTGCTGGGAGCGACGAGAGCTGCGGTGTCCAGCTCTGGAACTGGTGATGAGCAGGTGAGCGGCATGGCATAGCGGGTTTGAGGCAGCGCTTGTTGTGCGAAAGGTCTGTGGTGACGAGTGTTATGCTGATGGATGGGTTTGGTGGGTTTGGTTTTGCAGATGGTGGAGAGGAACCTGGCGACACAGGAGTAGTCCAGCGGGCCGAGCGTGGTGTGCCTTGTCCGGGATGGATTCGGAGTCGCGGCCGTCTGCAAGCTAAGTTGAGGCTCTGGTGCCGGAGAGGGGTCGAGGGAGGGAGGGTGCGAGGTTGGCCATTGTAGGAAGGGGGTTTTAAGTGTAGTGCAGGTTAGAGGGATGTCCGGGAACAGGGATGTCCGGGAACAGCGCTGTCCGGGCAGGTCAAGGGAGCGGGTTAGTCTTCAGCACGATGCCAGGGTGTGCCGGGCAGGGCGGTTCCAGGCTGATTCTGTTGTTGGGTAGCTTATGTGGTTTGTCTTCTGTGTCGTAGTAGTTTGTCGGGTCTCCCTGTTGCCTTTGCGCCCATGGAGGGCGGCACGCGCCTCAGGTTTTGCGAGTCGGGCATCATCCCTAGCGTCTGGAACGCTTGCGCTCGTCGGCGTAGCGCCAATAGGGCGCTTTTTTCTGGCGTTACAAGCGTGCGGCGTGGATCGGTCTGGCGTCTCGGAGGTTTCCGGGAGGTCCTTTTTTGCGGCGTCATTCTCGGGTGCGTCAGCGGCTCTGGTCTCTTGCCATCCATTTTTGCGGTCTGGGCTTTCTTGCCTGCGTCCTTACATTGTTAGGTCTTGAAGGCAGGCTTGTTGTGCCTACGTCCAATCAGTTTTGAGAGTAACTTCTTTGTCAGGGGCTGACACGTTTCACTCTTCTTCTGGGGTTCTGTAGAACCTCATCCCATCGCCGTCACGGTCTCGCAGGTCTTCTTGCCGGACACCGTCTTTGTCCTGGTTTAGTAGTTCTTCTTGCCGAGAGCTCGCTCTCCTCTTTGAGGCACGCTGTTTGTGGCGTGCTGTGGAGCGTCGGGGTGTGCGTGTGGCCTGGAGCCGCCCTGCCCGGGGGGGGGGGGGTGTGAAGAGTCGGGGCTAGGTGGAATAGCGCAAAGAGTCTGTGGTTAATGCGTTGTTATGCCTAGACCTTTGTGGCTGAGGTTGTACAGTCATGTTGGATGGAGTAGCTGAGGGGTTAGAGGGAAGATGTGACTGGTGGTTCTTTGACTACTTTATGGTGTTTCTGAGACGTGTTTCTTATTTTTTTTTTTTTTTTTTTTTTTTTTTCATGTGAAGGTTCCAAGCGATCAGCAACGTGAGCTCTGGGCCCCGGAGCTGACTTGGGCGAGGTGAGCGGGGATCGGTGGGCTGAAGGAGCGGTTATTTTTCAGGAGGTGCGTGTGGCCGGTCGAGTTCTAAGCAGCCCCTGTTGTTTGGGTCTTACAGGTGGTGCGTCGGCTTCAAAGTGCCAACCCAAATTGACGGAGGACAGGCAGGCAAGTTGGTCAAGGTTAAGGAGGGGGAGAAGGGGATCGGTGTGGGCAGGCTGTGGTTTTGCGCAGTATTTCAGCGTGTGCCTTTTTGATTGTGCTTTTGCAGGTGCTGTTTGGAGGGATATCACCGCCCGCTGACAAGCGTTCCCGGAAGGTGAGGCGGTTGTGGTTTGGGTTGGTGTCTCGTAGGTAGCCAAGTATTGTACGGCCACCGAGTTGCAGTGTTTCTCTCTGCTTTTGCAGGCTCTGTGGGGGCTGCGTTTGGAGCCGGAGGAGGGCTTGAGGTGAGCTGGGTAGTAGGGAGCGTGGGGCGGGTGACGTCTTGCAAGCGCAAAGGTAATACTGTGTCTCTTGGTATCCTAGTTGCTGGGAGCGACGAGAGCTGCGGTGTCCAGCTCTGGAACTGGTGATGAGCAGGTGAGCGGCATGGCATAGCGGGTTTGAGGCAGCGCTTGTTGTGCGAAAGGTCTGTGGTGACGAGTGTTATGCTGATGGATGGGTTTGGTGGGTTTGGTTTTGCAGATGGTGGAGAGGAACCTGGCGACACAGGAGTAGTCCAGCGGGCCGAGCGTGGTGTGCCTTGTCCGGGATGGATTCGGAGTCGCGGCCGTCTGCAAGCTAAGTTGAGGCTCTGGTGCCGGAGAGGGGTCGAGGGAGGGAGGGTGCGAGGTTGGCCATTGTAGGAAGGGGGTTTTAAGTGTAGTGCAGGTTAGAGGGATGTCCGGGAACAGCGGTGTCCGGGCAGGTCAAGGGAGCAGGTTAGTCTTCAGCACGATGCCAGGGTGTGCCGGGCAGGGCGGTTCCAGGCTGATTCTGTTGTTGGGTAGCTTATGTGGTTTGTCTTCTGTGTCGTAGTAGTTTGTCGGGTCTCCCTGTTGCCTTTGCGCCCATGGAGGGCGGCACGCGCCTCAGGTTTTGCGAGTCGGGCATCATCCCTAGCGTCTGGAACGCTTGCGCTCGTCGGCGTAGCGCCAATAGGGCGCTTTTTTCTGGCGTTACAAGCGTGCGGCGTGGATCGGTCTGGCGTCTCGGAGGTTTCCGGGAGGTCCTTTTTTGCGGCGTCATTCTCGGGTGCGTCAGCGGCTCTGGTCTCTTGCCATCCATTTTTGCGGTCTGGGCTTTCTTGCCTGCGTCCTTACATTGTTAGGTCTTGAAGGCAGGCTCGTTGTGCCTACGTCCAATCAGTTTTGAGAGTAACTTCTTTGTCAGGGGCTGACACGTTTCACTCTTCTTCTGGGGTTCTGTAGAACCTCATCCCATCGCCGTCACGGTCTCGCAGGTCTTCTTGCCGGACAACGTCTTTGTCCTGGTTTAGTAGTTCTTCTTGCCGAGAGCTCGCTCTCCTCTTTGAGGCACGCTGTTTGTGGCGTGCACACAGGTCACTTTCTGTTTCTTGGTATCCTAGGTAGAGGAAGTGACGAAGGGTGTAGCGTCTGGATCTATAATAGGTATGGAGCTCGTGAGCAGCACACCTCAGTGTGTCTGAGGTGGCAGGTGTTGACTGTGCTCTGTGTTGACTGATGTCATGGTGGCTGATGGCTTTGGTTTTGTTTGCAGATGGTGAAGCAGAACCCATTGACCGCAGGCTGAATTCAGCAGGCCGAGCGTGGTGTTCCTTGTCCAGGATGGATTCGGAGTCGCGGCTGTCTGCAAGCTCAGTTGAGGCTCTGGTGCTGGAGAGGATTTGGGGGAGGGAGGGTGCAAGGTTGGCCATGGCAGGAAGAGGGTTTTAAGTGTAGTGCAGGTTAGAGGGATGTCCGGGAACAGCGTTGTCCAGGCAGGTAAAGGGAGCAGGTTAGTCTTCAGCACGATGCCAGGGTGTGCCGGGCAGGGCGGTTCCAGGCTGATTCTGTTGTTGGGTAGTTTATGTGGTCTGTCTTCTGTGTCTTAGGACTTAATGAGGTCTTCCTGTTGCCTTTGCGCCCATGGAGGGTGGCATGCGCCTCAGGTTTTGTGAGTCGGGCATCATCCCTGGCATCTCGAATGCCTGTACCTATGGGCGTAGCGCCGATCGGGCACTTTTTTCTGGTGTTACAAGCGTGCGGTGTGGATCGGTCTGGTGTCTCGGAGGTTTCCGGGAGGTCCTCTTTCGTGGCGTCTTTCTCGGCTGCGCGAGCAGCTCTGGTCTCTTGCCGTCCGTTTTTGCGGACTGGGCTTTCTTGCATGCATCCTTACATTGTTAGGTCTTGAAGCTGGGCTTGTTGCGGCTATGTCCTCTCAGCTTTGAGAGTAAGGTCTTGCCAGGGGTGTGATGTTCCACTGTCTCTCTGGGCCTACCGTAGAGCCTCGTCAGATTGCCGTCACAGTCCTGAAGGTCGTCTTGCCGGATGGCGTCACTGATCCAGGTGTTGTTGTTCTTGCTGAGAGTTCTCTTTTGTCTTTGAGGTGTGCTGTTTGTAGCATTGTGTGGAAAGAGAGTGAGAGAGTGTGTGTTTGTGTGTGTGTTTGTGTGTGTGTTTGTGTGTGTGTTTGTGTGTGTGTTTGTGTGTGTGTTTGTGTGTGTGTGTGTGTGTGTGTGTGTGTGTGTGTGTGTGTGTGTGTGTGTGTGTGTGTGTGTTGTGTGTGTGTGTTTGTGTGTGTGTGTTTGTGTGTGTGTGTTTGTGTGTGTGTTTGTGTGTGTGTGTTTGTGTGTGTGTGTTTGTGTGTGTGTGTTTGTGTGTGTGTGTTTGTGTGTGTGTGTTTGTGTGTGTGTGTTTGTGTGTGTGTGTGTGTGTGTGTGTGTGTGTGTGTGTGTGTTTGTGTGTGTGTGTGTGTGTGTGTGTGTGTGTGTGTGTGTGTTTGTTTGTTTGTTTGTTTGTGTGTATGGCCTGGAGCTTCCCTGCCTGCTGGGTGTGGAGTCAGGGGTTAGGTGGAGTAGCGATAAGAGTCTATGGTTAATATGTTGCTATGCATAGACTGCAGAGGCAAATGTTGTACGGTCATGTTTGACTGACAATCTGACAGTAGGTTGTGCTCATTTAATAATGTGTTATGGGGATGAGCAGAGCCATGAGGGAGGTGCTTTTTAGGAGTATCTGGGGTTAGGTTAGCATCCAGGTCACTTGATTTACCTCGTTTAATTAGGGTGGCCTGTTTGGGTGGAGGTTGTCTGGGCACGTGTTTTTTTTGTTTTTTGTGTGTGTGATAGCTGGTAGGTATTGTCAGGTGTGTTGTAGAGTCTCTTTAATTGTGTTTAGCAGATGCCCCAGCGGTATTTGGATCCCTGGAGAAAAGCCCCAGGCGAGTGTCACCAGAGGGTACAAATCCAAGCGATGAAGGAGCGGGATCGGGGTACGTAACGAAGTATCTTCCTCGTTTTGCTGAGAAGGAAGATGAAACTATGGAAAGGTACGGATCTGTGACATTGTTTAGAGGTGCACGGTGCTTACGTGCCAGGGATGGGTGTAGAACCTGGGGGAAGAGCCGTAGAGGCGGGCAGGCGGACTAATGGTTGTATTTTGAGCGAGCGGGGGTTGAAGTAGCGTGTAGCTTGTGAATGTGCCTAACCTTATATGTGTGAAGTATTTTATTGCAGGTTGTAGATAATGTTGAGAGTAATTTTTCTATGCAAATAATAATAGAATAAAAAAACCCCAGCCGGGGGATTTTTTTTTTTCTCCCTCGGCTGGGTTTTTTTTTCCCCGGTCCCGGTCGCTCTGAGAGGCGACGTTCGTCGCCTATGTTTGGGCGGAGGTTAGGCTTGGGCCGGGGTTTTGTCAGGCAGGGCGATTTTTCGAGGCCCCCGGGAACGCCGTTCCCGGGGAGCCTAGCAGATGCAGGGCGACGGCACGCCGCGGCGTGCGGACGGCGGAACGGATCGGATGAGACCGAGGTGAGGTTTGCGCGGTAGTTGAACGAGCGGTGTGTTTTGAATGTGTCTAACGTATCACGAATGCGTGGTGGATTTTTTCTTTGCAGAGTCTGCGTGGAGTTTAAATTTTTGCTTTTTTAGACTTTCAGACCTGAAAATCAAAAACTCTAGTTGGGGAATTTAGTTTTTCTATCAGCAGGGTTGGTTTATTGTTTTTTGGAGAACCGCAGCAATTACTGACCTGGATTTTGGCGACGGGATGAAAATTTACCAACACCTAAGTTCCATTGTATCTCAACTCTATAAGTAGCGGAACAGAGCAAGACCATTCGAGCTCTCCTGGACAGCAGCGGGCCCCGCCAGCATCGCCCTACGAGCGGGACGCGTCTCGGAGGCTCGCGGTTTGCGTATGGAGGCCAGATGACGTGATGCGGACAGATCTCCTCCGCCTTTCGCTCCTCGAGAGACGGCCTTCGCCTGTCGAGATCGTTGTTCGATGCGAGTATTTCATTGAACTCGAGGGGAGTTTGTACTAGGTGTGTTTGTATACGGTTATTGTGAGTATTTTGCCAAGTTTGCGAGCAATGACTAGGCCTAGCATGTGTGCGTCATGATACTAATTGTAATAAGTCCTTTGTAATACCTTTGTAAGTGTTAAATGAATCAAGGAGTAGGTATAGTTTAATTCTAGTGATGTTTCCTTGATTGTGAACCCCCCTTAAAGCACCGCTCGAGCCGAATAATCATTAGCCATAAACCGTCGACCAAGTCTGG